>NC_035448.2:193919586-194219586 GCF_002127325.2 Helianthus annuus | reverse complement strand
AGGATAGTTGGAGTGCTACTTGAAAAGCGTTCGAGGTCCTCTTGAAGTCTTATCAAAAGGGTCACATAGTCTGTGACTACCAATCGAATCCAGATGAAAATACATTTTTCGGGCAAGGCAAAGTGTGTGTCGCTCAGGCTCTCCAAAAGAAAATAATGGTAGTGTGTCTACTGAAGAAGATGTCAATGGGGGTCATGTGTTTATCGAAGATGGTACAGTAGATCGAGGCATAATGAGTCAAGATTGAGAGGGAGACTTATGAAAGTTGATGTTGAGAAGGAGTGATAAAATTGCAACATCAACTAGGGAGGTACGGACGATCTCAAGGGGTTGTCTGGAGGAGATCTAAAGTCGAAGGACTAAACAAGTAAAATAAAAATTAAATTTATTTAATTATTATTTGAATTATTTTAGTATTAGATTTGATTAGTATTTAACTGTTTAGAGATAAGTATATGTAAGAATAGGAGTACTAATAGAATTAGATTGTTTCTAGTATTTATATTTCTTAAGTGATGGAATTTCATTAATTCACAAAAGTTCACAACGGTTAATATAAGAAATTTGTGAATCCGGTTTGAATAACAGCAGCCCTAGCAACAGAAAAAAAAAAAAAAAAAAAAAGCGTAACCGATAGGCCCATAAATATGTATTCAAGATTTTGATCCACATAACCTTGTTAAAAGCTCAATTGCATTTAAAATTACTGTGAGATAGTAATCTTATTATTTACATTTTATATGCAAGCATGATGCATATATAATAGTAAATAATTACTTATTATTATTATTATTATTATTATTATTATTATTATTATTATTATCAATTTGTAATAGGTGTAGGCTTCACAATGTTGTAACATGTGCTTTATCTTTATTTTATGTATTTATCACTGGTACAACATGTTTTTTCCTCTATTAGACCCTCACTATTAAAAAACTGTTTTGTTTATATTAATAAGTTGCATGCATCCATTTATATACTATTAATTGGTAACATTGTTAGGCATTAAAACTTGTATTTTTAGCTTATAAAGTTGGACATTGCTTTATGATAAAACCATGTACTATATAGTATTTATTTATATACATACTATTAATTAGTAACATTGTTAGGCATTAAAACTTGTATTTTTAGCTTATAAAGTTGGACATTGCTTTATGATAAAAACCATGTACTATAGTATTTATTTATTTACTTATATACTATTAATTGGTAACATTGTTAGGTAGGGATGAGCACGGTACCCGTTCGGTACGGTACCGGTACTGAAAAACGAGAAAAGTGGGTACCGGTACCGAATACACCAGCCGTAACATGGAGCTCAAGGCTGTTTGGTAACTTTTGAATGGTTAAGTGATGAATCAGTAAGAGGTTTGAACTATTAAATGCTTAAGTAGTATGAGGTCTGAATTATTAAGAGACATTATAATGCTTAACCGTTCAAAGACAAATGTCTGACCAATTCAGATTAGAGGTCATAACCATTGAGACTCAGTATAATAATTAATCATTCAGATGCAAATGTCTGAACCATTCAGACATTTACTCACGAAACAAACAGTATGAATCATTAGTGTCGAACCAGTAAGAGGTATGAACCACTCAGACCCTCATTAAGAGGTAAACAAACAACCCCTTAATTATTAACTAACCCATGCCGGCTGAATTTGTAAGCCCGGGCCGCAACGCGGCGGGGTCTTACATCTAGTTATTATAATTTATGAACTTCTTAGCTACAATAATTTTTGTCTTTTTTGTGATTTTTGTCTTTTATGAATTTTTTTTCAACTTTCCTTTTTACTTTTCTATTTTTGGTTTTTCTTTTTTAAGTTTCAATCGAACCTGGTGTTGTACGTGTAATAACTCGAACGGCCTAATACTGACCGAACAATATCAGTACCGAAATTGATATTCGTTTTTATTGTTTTGATCGATGTAAACATATCTCAGTTTTTGTTTGGTCGTATCATGACTTTTTTTTGTTTCTCTTTCGATAAGTGTCGGTTTTTAATTTTAACCAAACCAATATCTAACGAATTCATGCCATTAACGTTATTTTTATTATTGCGTCTACATTTCCATTAAAAATTGGGTCGTCCCGCCGTAAAGCGCGGGTGTAATCCACTAGTTATTATAATGACTAAAGTCTATAAAACACAAACACGCTATATTACATATTACAGAGCCCAAATATTCAGATGAATGAGTGTTTAAAACCCCACTTTTGTGATAACCATGAAACCCAATTAAAACTAGTTCAGTTTTGCAAAACCAAGCCCAGCCCATCCTATACTACTTTACCTTTATTTTTGTATTAGTTGAAAAATTCGAGTCATCATACACGATCATATATATTATTATCAAACAATTGTCAACATAATACCGACTAGAATCAAGGCTTACTCGATATTAACGATTAAACATAACAAAAGATGATAAAAAAAACATTCAAATACCAAGGGTGAAGTGGTTTCTTCAATATGACTGAAGGAGTATGCTCCCAAATGCTTTACGTGCCGCAATCCGGGCACAGTGGCGGATCTAAGAACTTTTTTCATTGGGTTCTTTTTTATAGATTCTCACTAATTCTCACTATTTTTTTTTTTTCAAATCATACAAGGTTTTCACTAATTTTTTTCCATTTTTTTCAAACTAAAAGGGTTCCTGGGAACCCACAAAAGTGGCCTAGATCTGCCCCTGTCTGGGCACATACCCATACCCATGCTTATTCCAAAAGCACTCAGCTGGTCTCGACGTTGTGGGCTAATCTTGCAGGGGTGACATTATGCCAACATGGAGGAAACACGCATTACAAGATGAAAGAGACATGCAGCCAATCAGCGTTCGTTGGCTACTGTACCAGAAGATCCCCCCCTAGCTCTCGATGTGCTGTTGTGCAGGGGACAATGGGTACATGCGACAGCGACGTGTGACCAATCAGGATAGGATATTTCACCTTCTCTCAACCTCCACTAATGACTGATGACAGACGAGACAAAATGTACATCTAGGAAGCGACGTGTAGCGAATTACGGTGCGCAGTCGTACTCCCACCTCTCTGAGCACTAACTGCGACGACAGGGAGGATCAAATGGATGTTACTAGACAGTGACATTGTAACGTCCGCCAAAAACGAATCCCCAAAATCCTACTCGTATTATAAACCGGATTCTTGTGAAAGTTAATGAAAAAAGAATTTTCGTTATTTTTATTGTTATTTTTTTTGTTTTATTAAAGTTACGCCTTCGTATAAATAAAATCAAATTTAGCAACGTTAATATAAGTTAACTCCGTTAAAATTTATAAGAGAAATCATCTAACTAAGTATGTTTGATATGTTAAACCAATTATATTTTATAAGAAAGTCATGTGACTAAGTCAGATATAAAGTTAAATGAAACTAGTGCTTTCGATGTCGCGCGTTGCGCGAGAGGCATTTGTGTTTTCGTTAAAGCATTGGAACGTTAGTGACCTGTTATCAAAAGGGCAGACTTTGTCAACAGTCTAGTTCAGCTCAGCTCTGGTGTTAACACCATCCAGCATCCTTTCCGGCCTTGGGGTACCTCTAAAGACCTTATTATTGCGCCACAACCACAGTTTCCAACACGTAAGCATTGCCACTGCAAGGATAGCCATTACCTTTGACCTTGGGCATGGCAAACCGGCAACATGAACCAACACATTTGTCACAAATCGGCTTGTCCCGAAAACGGGGTTGTAGCCATGCCTAAATCTGCCTACGAACTGAACTGGCTACCAAGCATGAAATTAACATGTGATTTGCCGATTCTTGCGCACAGCTACATAACCGAGGAAGGGCATTAATAATAACCAAACCTCGCCAGTCAATGCATTCGAATTTGGGATTTTACCCGCAATTGCTCGCCATAAAAGTAGACTGACCTTTGGTATCGCCCAATCACTCCATCTAAATATCCTTTGCTGCTGCGCATTTCCGTCGCAGTCCATTTCCAGTTTAACCTACATTATGCTTAATCTTCCCCAACTATCAGCCATAAGCAAAATCTATATCATTATGTAGATAAAAAAAAACAAACCACATACATGCATTCTGGAATTTTGGTTTATGGTTTCTTTCTGGTACACACACTTACTGCAAATACACTGACCTATAACTTCATTACAACTGTTAAAAGGATGTCAAAAGCCTGCCTTGTCATGTGTAAGCATGTACCACCCAACCTGCTTTTTGTATGCTGGATCTGCCTCTGCAAAGTTGTTAAAAGAAGTATAATACACGAATTTTTCAGAGTTCACATTTCTCTACAACTAATATGTTTCCCCAGGTACCACGCTTTCGTGATAACTCCTTCAATTTGAATAGCAATGTGTTCGGAAACTTGAATTAACCAAAACTCAAAGAAAAATCAGTCATAAACGAAAATTGAATATGTTTAAAAGTAATCATCCAAGTCTTATTCGTCATATTAATCTTTCATTCGTATAAACTACATATATCTAAAATGTATATTCATTATAGAGTTAATTACTGTTTTGGTCCCTGTGGTTTGTCAAAAATCACTATTTCAGTCCATTAGTTTAAAAATTGCGATTTCAGCCCCTGTGGTTTCACTTTCGTAACCATTTCAGTCCACCTCGTAACCATTTCAGTCGCTGTACTTAACAGAATAATGGATTGAAATGGTTACGAAAGTGAAACCACAGGGACTGAAATGGTTACGAAAGTGAAACCACAGGGACTGAAATCGTAATTTTTAAACTAATGGACTGAAATAGTGATTTTTGACAAACCACAGGGACCAAAACAGTAATTAATAGTTCATTTATATTTAAGTGTTTGTTTGTCGGTCGGGTAAGGCCTAAGAGCATTAAGCTCATTAGTCCCTCGCGTCTCACGCGCGAAATTTAACCACAAATCATATAGGCGGAATAAATAATGTACTAAGTTGTCGGGTTATGAGTTTATACCTTCAGATGGACCATTCTTGACTGTGATTGGTCGTAGTTGACTGTCGTTTACAAAGTTTATCCATTATCCGACCTGAACTATCACTAAAGCACCAAAATTTATATATAAACTGTAAATAAGCATATATAAGTAACTATTTTGGTTAATCTTTCCATAAAAAACTTTCACAGATTGACTATTTGACTGCCATACAAACCACAAAGGCAAAACAACACAAGTACGCTTCGCCTTAAATCTCCTCTAGCACCCGTACGCTTCGCCTTTAGTTTCCTCATGTTCTCTTGATTCCATCATTCTTTTCCCCACTAATACTATGTTCATCAAACTAAATTAACTCATGTTTTTTCAAAAATAATAACAAACATAATAATCCTAGGAATAACACATGAATAAACATTTTGAGCATATATTTGACAAGCTCTTAACACATGTCCATAAAATACAATTTTTTTAACCAAATTTAATATGACACCTAATAATTAAATAAATATATATGTAGCCATTAGAACCACACATAAACAGAAATAACAATTTTCACAGCTTATGTATTACTTTAGCGCATTGTAAATTACTTTAGAAAATTAAAAGAAACCTGCTAGAACTAAAAAAACTGAAGAGGCTTGCTTTGTGTCCATGACCAAGTCTTCATGATTCTCCTCCACCCCAGCTAAAACATCACCTTTATCTGCAACACGTGCCAACCAAAATCAGAATAGAGATTCAGAAGAAATCATAAATATTGTACACTACTTAGAAGACAAACTGTATTTATGTTTTCTAACATGTAGCAGCAATAAAATGATCAGTTCTCAGGAAGCCATCCTAATAGAAACACTATAAAAATACACTTTAATTGGGAATGGAATCACCTTGTATCTCGCCCCCTCTCTCCTTCTCTTAGAGCTTCCTGCCCCTTCTCTCTTCTATTTCCTTCTTCGCTCTATGACCTGGGCATCCTGACATGGATATACATTGGTGATAAAGTTGGATACGTGTCGTACAAAGCACATAACATCATTACTGATCGTCGATCTAAAAAGAAGCATAGGGAAAACGCCTAAACCCGTTACCAAGTAAAGTGTTGTGATAGTTTTTTTTTTTCACTTCATGTAGACTCATTACCAAGTAAACGGAAGCTACAATATGACTGGTTCCTAATAAAATTGGACATCCAATCTGACTTGTTACGACCCGTTACAAAATGTAAGCCACGATCGAGAAATTGCAACCTCTATAACTTGCAATCTAAGTTGCTACAAAATAAAGGCTGCAATCTATCCACTACCAACAAAATACGATTTATTGTGTACACATATAATGTCGAACAAACTTGTGTTGATTCTTAGGTCATTCTCTTTACCTGGTAAAAAAAACTGTTTTTGTTAGATATGACTTATGAGTAAAGAATCAAGTATCAACCGTTGTTCAATCGATCAATGGTCTGAGAGTTCATCACTTTCCTCATCTATGGAGTTTGGTAGTATGCAGCTCAAAGATTGATCAGGTTAACTTTTTTGGGTTAACATTTTGTTGATTAGGTTCAGAATTATCCTTTTTCTCCATCACTCGTTGAATGCTTTCTTCATAACCTTGTATGAAGCTCTTTGGTGCATCTTTGTAAGCAGAGGCTTGGGTCATCTAAACCTGTTGCAAACCAGACCTGAGTGTCTCCATAAAACATAGCATGAAAACGTAAGTTGCTCATATGCACATGTCTATATCACATTTGTGCTCCATAATAAAATGCCCTGGCTCTTTAGCCCCTAAAGTTTTCATTAGTGACAAAATCAGTTAAATATTCAAAAGGTGTTGAATAAAAGGTAATACTAAAAGGGATTAGAAAATTAAAAAAAAAACAACTTGACTGATATGGGAATTAAAATGGTTCAGAACTAAAATGGTATTTCTTTAGTATCATTGTGATTTACAACATGGTCTAGAATAAGCAGCTAAATAACAAAGAAACCATGTGATTACCTTCAAAGATTGTGATGAACGTTGCTAGAGATTCCACATTTCAACCTGTAATAAATTCAATCAAACATCAACAAAATCACAATCACAATTAACACATCATTTAATTAAAGCATTTGTTCTCCAATCTCAAACCAACAACATTTCTTCTTAATCGCTCTGAAAATCAACTACTCGTCATATAATTACCTCGAATTAGCTGTAAACCTTGACTGTTACCGGTTACCACGAATCCACCATCATCGTCGTCATCGGCGGCCGACCTCCAAGCTTTAAACCTCGACTGTTACCGGTTACGACGAACCCACCATCATCGTCGTCAACAGCGGCCGACCTCCAAAGCCGCCGCTGTGCCTCAAAACCCTAGACACAACAGGTGTTATCGCCGGAGTATGATGGACGCTGGAGAGCTTGGCTATTGACGATGCTGCTTCTCCCTCTCTGTCTTCCTCAGTGTTTTGTTGACGGATATATTTAGGTTAGGAAGAGTGAAGAAGGAAGCAAGCGTTGAGTATCAGGTGATGGTTTCACCACCGGTTCTGTTTTAAGAAGAAAGATAGGGTGGAGTTATGAGGGAGATAACACGTAGCAAAATGACAAGTAAGTCAAACACCGCCCTTAGAAACCTCTAAGGCCCAGACACGTTGTTAGGATTTGAGGCTGTCATGATTCGTGTTTGTTTGCATAAAACTAAAATGAGTTGCAAACAAAGTAAACACAAACAAAGGAAAGTAGAGATTGATAAACAATTGCTTTTCATTGAGTCAAATGATTGAAATACAAAGCAAATGATTACAGTAAAAGCTTACAATCTAAACTCCCCCTCAGCCTGATACACCAGAGTTGGTTGCACAAGATGAAAGGATGAATTGAGGAGAAGAACTCACTCAAAACGATCAAGTGTAACAGTACAGAGTACTGTCATACTTATAGGCAAACCAAACTACTGATATACTTCAGCTGACGTCACCATGATAGTGACATCTAACGACCTAACAAACTACAAATACTGTCCTATACAAACTACTGTTATGTAACATCTGATATTCACTAACATACAAAACATAAGGAAAACTACTGCTTCACGTTCCACTGTTGTAGCCTTAGCACAGATGTTGAGTCTTTAGTGCTTCCTTCAAAGGTGATCAGTCTTTGAGAGGGCAGTGCTTGAAACTTCAGCAGCACTTAGGAAACAGCAGTAGATAGAGCAAGAGAGTTTGTCTTCAGCAGTTGTTAGGTAATCATCAGAGTTTGGTTTATCAGTTGTTGTAGTTGAGCAGCACTTAACATTTATCAGCTGTTAGATAACCACTGTCAAGGGGAGAGATTAGAGTAAACTGCTGCTTATTAGGAGTCCACTGATGGGATCCGGTTTTGGCTTTACATTATCTGTTCCTCTGTTAGGGTTCAATCCCAACAATCTCCCCCTGGAACAGATAATGCCAAAACCCTTCCTTATTCAGGACCTTTATTTTTCATCAGAAGTTCCATTGCTTTTCTTTTAAAATCTTCCTCAAAATCCTTGGAACTTGTGTCATCCTCATCCCTGCACAGTGTAAGCTCAAGGAGATCCTGTCGATCTTCAGCACCTAGGCCTAGTGCCTGATTCCTTGATATATGCTTCACATCACCATTGAATCTGAGCAAAGTCAATACGTGGGTCTTTTGATCAGACATCCACTTTAGTATTTTTTGAACTCAATGGGTTTCTTTTGATCAGTCAATACGTGGGTCTTTTGATATGTCAGCAGATGTCTTCTGCTTTTGAGCAGGGGATGGAGAATGGGAAATGATATTTGAAGGTGATGATGGTGGTGGTGACTCATCATCAGGAATGAAGACCCTTCTCCTTTTTGAAGAAGAGGCTGATGATGTTTTGGGTGGATCAGTGGTTTGAGATTGGATGGCAGTGGATTGTGATTGACTAACAGTGGTTGAAACAACTGGTGCTTCAATCACTGTTGTCACTACAGCAGATGTTGTAACATCTGCTGTCTTCTACTTTATGGCAGGAGGCAGTGGTGGTGTGGCTTTGGATGATGGTGGTTTGGTGGTTTTTGGTTTTGATGATGATTTTTGTGTTGTAAACACAGATGGTGGTGAAACAGTAGTTGTGATGGTGTCTGATGAGGTGGTGTGTGTTGGAGGTGTGTGTGTTGATGAGATGGTAGCTGTTTGGCTACTTGCAGCAGTTTTTGTAACTGCTGGTGTATCAGCTGTTTTGGGTTTCTCAGGTTCAATGTGCATCCCATCTTCTATACCTTTCTTTTTCAACCTGTTTTTCTCCCCCTTTTTGGCATTATCTGCCAGGGGTGTATCCATGAAGAAAATGGCAGATGGAGCTTTCTCACTTTGAGCATTCTGTTGAATGCTGGCCTTTATAGCCTTTATATCAGCTTGTGTATCTTTGAACCGAGATTCAACCATGTTGGTCAACATTTGCACTTGAAGAGCATGCTTTTTAGCAGCCATTTGTTGTTGTTGTTCAAGCAGTGGTTGGAGGATATTCCATAGCTCATTTGCAGCAAATGCTTGTGGAGCAGGTGCTTGAGCAGGAGGAGCAGATGATTGGGCTATTTGAGCTTGTAACAGCTGCTGCACCATATCTTTTATTTCTGCAACTGAAGATTCCAGGTTTTCAACTCTGGCCGTCAATTCATTATATCTTGAATCATCACCTGAATTAACAGGATCATCTGAATCCCCACCAGCAGTGGTTGTATCAATGTTTGACTTAGGAAGTGAATCCCAAAAATCATCCATTGATGCCCCTTGTTCTTGGTACTGGGGACTTCTTTCTTCAGCAATCGATAAACCTTTGATGGTACCAGTGGTTATATTTAACTCACTGGTGGTTACCGATGTTGCCATGGAAGAAATTGCCTTCAAGGGAGTCTTAGTTATGAAACAACTGTCCAACTGAAGATCTGTTGATCCATCAGTTGTAGTTGCTGCTCCACTTGAACTATCACCAAGAGTTACTTGTAACTCAAGGGGTGTAACCTCCTCAACTGTTGCTGGGATAGCAGAGGTATGCACATCAGACCCAGTCACTTGTGGAGGTATACTCTCAGTGATAGGTGATTGAGAGGAACTGGTTTGTGTCTGTGCCATGGTTGCAAAAGTCGCTAGGCGCTCTCTAGTCGGATTCGGGAGTACTCGTGAAGTACTCGGCCTAGGCGGAGATTACTCGGGGAGTAATGGGCCTAGGTGAACGGTACTCGGGCCTCGGCAGCCTACCTTGTAGCGAGTACTCGGGGAGTACTCAGAGCCTAGGCGGGACTTTTACAACCGTGCCATATCAACTGCATGCAACAGGGGCATTATTGATTGTGATAATATTATATGTGAGGGTGTGGGGGTAGAAAGAGACATGTCCTTGGGATCAGGACTGTGGAAGATGGATCCGAGTGGATACAGAGCTTCATAATGTGGTGTCCCAGTGCTTACAACCTGACCCTTTTGTGAGGATGCAGGAGGAGTTTTAGGCTGGGGATGAGATCTTTCTTCCAACTGCTATGAGGAAGTAGCAGCAGTGGTTTCTTGTGACTTTTGTGTTGTCACTGGCATTAACTCTGGGATCTCATCTTCCAGAGTTACCTTTGGTGTGGGTTTGGTGGGTTTTCTGGATGGTTTTCTTTTGGTCTTTTTGGTGGCAGGTGTTGGTTTCAAAGCAGTGGGTGTGCTACTTTGATCACCTGGAGCAGTGGGCTCAGCAGTGGTTACTACAGGGTCAGTGGCAGTTTCTAAAACCTGCTCTGCCTCTTTTGTTTTTAATTTTATTGGTGCCATCATTCTTGAAAAAGTTTCTTTTGTTAAAAAGTTTATTTTGAATGAAACACCTTGTTTGGGCAGTTCTGCATCTTTCTCTACAAATGTTTGTTCAAAATAATAGCTTAGAAATCTCGGAAAGAGCAGAAAAGCTTTATTATCAACGTTCTTTACCAAATCCTCAAATATTACCTGGGAGTAGTTAAAGTTTTTGTCGTTTAAAATTGCATACCCCAGGCATTGGATTTTTGTTGGTATCTCATTGAAGGACGTTGTTTTATTTGAAACACACATGAGCAGTGTGTGAAATAAAAATCTGGGTGCAGAAGGGAAATAACCCTTTTGTAGGGTATCTACCTTTGGTTGTTCTGCATAACCCCTGTTCATGAAATCCTTTACCAACTCGTCTTTTGTAAAAGAGGTTTTTCCATTTAAATCATCGAGTTTAAAGGTTTCAGAGATGGATTTCGGAGAGATTTTTACCTTCTTACCCTGTATCGAGGAGTTGATGGCGGCGGTGATATCTCCTTGTTTTTCAAGGGTGGCATTTTTCCAGAACTCTCTCTGGGTATCAAGGTAAATAGGAGCGTCTGCTGTTATCAAAGTTTTGTACTTTGATGCAGAAATGATGTCAAGGATGGAGTCGAATGTGTGGTTATCGGTGGGTTTTGTGAGTATACCCACATAATTGTGTGGAGCTTTGTAGCGTATCTCCATGGTTTCAGCGGCCATTTCAGTGGCTTCTGCTGTTTTGGAGGAAGATGATGAAGGTTTTGTTTTTTATTTCGATTTTGGCTTCGTCATTTTTTATGATGAATATCGAAGAAGATTTTTGGAGTTATGAGAGGGAAACTGTTTTGTGAAGAGAATGTTTGGAATTCAATTCGACAGTGTAATCCTCTGTTTGGATTTAATCAGGGTTTTATTTAGGGAAAAAGTGATTGCTGATGTGGCAGCGGTTATTTTGATCTGAAGGCTAAAAACGGACCACGTGTCAAACATCTGATGGAATGGTAAATGATGGAAGACAGTTGTTTTAACAACTACTGATGGATCAAGCATCAGTAGTTACAACGGTAACAAAATGAAACAGTGGATGTATCAGTGGTTGAAACAATGATTTTAACATCAGTGTTTTTGAAGAGCAGAGGTTGACACTTTAGCAGTGGACAGACTTTAGAAAACAGATGTTAAGGCACAACAACATTTTAGATACAGCAGTGGATAAAAATGAAGATCATATGTTTAACAACTGTTTGTGCAGCAGTGTTTTGACTTTTGACAAATAATTTTAGCATCTGTTGGTTTAGATGTAGATATTGATTTTTGTCTTTGTGGAAACACAATATCTTATCTATCATCTGTTGAGCACCAAAAATGCTATTCTTAACAAAATACATTTTAGATGTATTATATCAAGATTAAGTTGTCAGCAGTCATTTTCAGAAATTTTGTTCAAGGTTTTGCCATCTGTCTATTATTTCAGACAGTGATTTAGCATCCCAGATGATGAAGTCTTGCTCTACTTAGAACAACTCATTTTATGTCTAATTACTAGAACATGAGTGTCTTAGTAGTTTAAAAATGAATTTACAATCAATTTCTGATCTGTGACAAACTAAACTTGAGCTTAACATGACCTTGATGTGTGAGTCATTTCCTTTTGACCAGTTTTAAGGATAGTAATTTCACACAAAAATAAGGAGATTACATCCAGACCAGAGATGAACTTTCACTATTAAAAAAGAGTAAAAGTTCAAAATACATTTTATAGAAATTAAAATGCATCTGGTTTTATTAAAAGGAAAACACCCTTTTTTAAAAAAATAAAAGATGTTTTGGATATAATCAAAAGGATCTGACAGTTTTTTTTTTTAAGTAAATGATCAAATTATTCTCAAGTTATTCTGACCATTATTTGGGTCATTTTCTTGTCAATTGATTGTAAATTTCTTTTGAGCACAATCACTGGATATGCCATTGTTACCAGAACAATTTCTGTATTGATGAATGCACATAGTTGCATGATGACCACTGAAGATCTAATTTTAACCTCAAAAGTGTTTTATGCTAATACTCTTTTCTTTTGATTTCAAAAGTTTTGAGATAGTCACACTTTGAGATTTTGTTTATTTCCCTTTTTCCTTTTTACCCTTATTATTCATATGTTCAGAAATACTCACTAGGAGATTATATTTTGAACATACTTTGTCCATAATCACTTTGAAGCAATGTTTTAAGAAATCTGACCATGTTTGAACATGTTTTAGTTCAGATTTCACATTACTTATGATTAGGACTGTTTTGACATCTTATTTTTCTCAATATGTGTTAGACAAGGTTGATTTGGTCCTTTTGTAGGCACTCAACATGCCTTTGAACACATGAGAGATTTTGACTAAAGTTTTTCTCCCTCTTTTCGATATCAGCAGTATGCAGGTGTTTTAGATGACCACAAGTTTTGCTGATCTGAGGTACATACTTTAGTGTTTATTAAAAAAACATCACAAATATCGAAAACAACAATTGTAATTCATTTTGAAACATTTAATGATCTCATAATTTATCAGATATTTTGCAAATCTGAAAACTATAAGTGACATATGTATGAAAACATTTGTTGTGTGAGATTTGTGTGTCATATGACATCTTGGTTGATTTACAGAGTTTTTGAATAACCATTTTGATCATGATTTGCTCATTACTCTGTTTTTCAACTGAATGCAACCAACCTTAGTATCAATGAATTTTGAGCTGAACTGTTATGTCAAATTGATTGTTAGATCGAATTTGACTGTCCAAGCTCTGATACCAATTGTTAGGATCTGAGACTGTCATGATTCGTATTTGTTTGCATAAAACTAAAATGAGTTGCAAACAAAGTAAACACAAACAAAGGAAAGTAGAGATTGATAAACAATTGCTTTTCATTGAGTCAAATGATTGAAATACAAAGCAAATGATTACAGTAAAAGCTTACAATCTAAACTCCCCCTCAGCCTGATACACCAGAGTTGGTTGCACAAGATGAAAGGATGAATTGAGGAGAAGAACTCACTCAAAACGATCAAGTGTAACAGTACAGAGTACTGTCATACTTATAGGCAAACCAAACTACTGATATACTTCAGCTGACGTCACCATGATAGTGACATCTAACGACCTAACAAACTACAAATACTGTCCTATACAAACTACTGTTATGTAACATCTGATATTCACTAACATACAAAACATAAGGAAAACTACTGCTTCACGTTCCACTGTTGTAGCCTTAGCACAGATGTTGAGTCTTTAGTGCTTCCTTCAAAGGTGATCAGTCTTTGAGAGGGCAGTGCTTGAAACTTCAGCAGCACTTAGGAAACAGCAGTAGATAGAGCAAGAGAGTTTGTCTTCAGCAGTTGTTAGGTAATCATCAGAGTTTGGTTTATCAGTTGTTGTAGTTGAGCAGCACTTAACATTTATCAGCTGTTAGATAACCACTGTCAAGGGGAGAGATTAGAGTAAACTGCTGCTTATTAGGAGTCCACTGATGGGATCCGGTTTTGGCTTTACATTATCTGTTCCTCTGTTAGGGTTCAATCCCAACACACGTTGTAAAGTCACTATTCATTCCCATTATCTATTATCATATTAAGATTGGATTTCCATAAATAAAAAAAAACATTTAACTAAGTTAAGTGGATAAGTAAATTAATTTATAAGGTCTAGGGACTGGTTGTACATTTAGTGAAACTTGACTGGGACTAAGCGCATGTTGGGTTGTTTCAAACAAACCCGATTCGACTGGGAGGTTCCTAATAACGATCTGCACTCAAGCGTGGGCATATGTATCGACTTGGTTAGGAAATCTTGATGGTCAAATACGAGTTTCTTCTTGTTTTGAGCTCCAATTATCTTATAGGAGGCAGCAGGGTCTGTTCCTTAGTAAGATAATTTTTGTGAGGCTCAAATACAAGTTTAATCTTGTTTTGAGCTCCAATTATCTTATAGGAGGCGTTGGCAAATGAAGATACACGGTACCCATCAACATCACGTATGGTGAGGTTGAAGCTCACCATGTCGGGCATCGAGTGTACTAAACCCGTTTTCTTCAAAACTGTTCAGTACTAAAGCTCGGCTCCCAAAGTGGCGGTATTATCATCGTCGGTGGTAAGGTTCACCATCGGGAAGGAGGTGGAGGTCGTCGAGTTACTAGTTCGAAAGTTGCCATCTTTTTTAGAAGAAGAGGTTAGGATTTCGAAGGATAAAGAGAAGACTAAGAAATAGGGATGTTTTGAAGGATACAAAGAAGTAGGGATGTTTAAAAAAATCCGGATCCGAAACCAAATCCAAAATATCCAGATGTTTTGAAGGATACAGAGAATTAGGGGTGTTAAAAAAATCTGGATCCGAAACTGAATCCGAAATATCCAAAAATCCGTATCCGAAAACCTGGTTTTGAAAAGCCCAGCTACCGACCTAACCCATTCAATACTACTTATCATTATTTTTGTGTTAATAGAAAATTCGAGTCATCAGTTTCAATTAGGAGATTGTTATCAAATAATATGATACCGATTTCTGTGTTTGAACCAAACAAACAAATACTCGAGAGAAACGAAAGGTCGCCGGAGAGAAACGTAAGGTCGCCGGAGAGAAACGTAAGGTCTCCGACCGTCGCTGGGGGCTCGACGAAGAGGAGATTACTCGGATTAGTGTCCAGGGTCGTCGACTATTGGCTCAACCTTTAACCCTAACCTGACCTTCGATTCTTCCATTTGCCATTCCAGGACTGGTCTCATTGTATCAAAATCTTGGGGGTAACAAATCGCTGAAGGCTCGACGAAGAAAAGTCTCTTGGAATATCGTGCGAGGTCTAACCTGAATCACATACTAGTTGTTTTTTAACGTGACCTTTCATTATATTTTGAGTTTTCTTTGCTTCCATTCGCTGGAAGGATTGTGTTCCCGAAGTGGCACCATTCAGAAATGGATAGGAACGGCTATGATCGGAACTATGATAACAGAGAGGAAGAACCATGGCGGGTGGCCAAATACAAAGGAAAGAGGCTCATTGACGGGGGAAAGAACAACAGATGCCTACAAAGAAAGGAAACTTCTTTCTACATCGGAAACCTGCCGGCTGACTGTTCGAGTTTTCTATTCTGGGATGTATTTGCGGGTTTTGGTATGATGACAGATGCTTACGTTCCAAGGAAAAAAGACAAAAAAGGTAATACATTTGGATTTGTAAGATTTAAAGAAGTATGGGATGCTCACTACATGGCAGAATATCTTAGCACTGCAAGAATCGATTATAAGAAACTATTCGTTAAGCCGGCCAAATTTGCTAAGGAAGATGAAAGATATAATAACAATCCCCCTCGATTTAAACAAACGCAAGAGGAGGGTTACAGACAAGAATCTCAAGGTGGCAAGCCAAACAAACCTAACATAAATTCGTTTCAAGCTAATGGAGGAAGCAATCTGAACATGAGACAGACACATACAAATGCTGGCAGATCCTATGCAGATGTTATTATAGGTAATATACATGCAGACGTTAAAACAGGTATTACACATGCTAAGGAACCGGAGAGTGTAGAAAACATCTTGGTGGTTGAAAGTGAAGCCTCAAAAAGATGGAGGAATAATTCTTTGGTGGGGGAAATAAGGAACCCATTTGATCTTAAATGTATTCATAAACTTCTCGAGGAGGATGAGATGAATGGATTTATTACCAGATAATGGGGGGCTTAAGGGTCTTATTAACCTTTTCAAATAAAAAAGAAGCGTCGGATTTTTTGGAACAAAAGAAAGAGAGCTGGGAGAAGTGGTTCAAGGTTTTACACGTCTGGGATGGTCGTCACTTACCGTTTCAAAGATTAGCTAAACTATCTATAAGAGGTGTTCCGATTCAATTCTGGGGTCCTTCTATATTTGATCAAATAGGTGGTCTACTGGGTAAGGTGATTTTACCCTCACCGGCAAACGACGAAGACCTGGACCTATCGGTCAGTACGGTAGGAATCATCACAAATAATGTGGCCCGGTTAAACAGTAAGTTAACAATTGAATGGCATGGTCATCCTCACGAGATTCTGATTACGGAAGACATTGATGCCGGCATCCCTTTCTTTTCAAACATGTCCGGTGACAGTGTTGTCAATCGGGAAGATGTACAGTCAGACTCAAATCATTCGGTGGGTGCTGAAGCGTCAGTTTTAAATGATGAAGACCTCGGTAACAAAGTCATTAATCAGCATGAGGAGGATAAGAACGAGGATGAATATACGGCGAATTTGAAGTCCCAAGATGTCCCTCTCTCTGAATCACGCCGAAATAATGATGCGGACCCTACTTCCAATGATGATGATGACTCAGACATGGGCCCCTACGACACACCCCCACCTCCTCCTCGTATTAGGCCACCAGACTTTTGGGCCAACAACTCCAATGTGGGCCTAAATGAATTGTTTAAGGAGAATGTTTGTATACTTGAAACCCCACCTTCCAAGCCCAATTCCCCCTCTGCTCTACACCAGCCCAACCCAAACCTTGATTTAAATCAGGCCTCCCCTGACCCATTCAACATTATGGAGTTACTTAACGGGGAGAACAGTAACGCTCATCCTCTTGACCTAAACAACCCCCCTCCTCTCCCTGTCGCTGTCCAGTCTCAGTCATCCCCGGGCGCTGGCCGTAAAGGAAACACACGGAAATCAAAATCTAGATTCCCATCCATGAAGATGAAGGAAACCCTCTGGGTCCCAAAAACTGCTGAACTGTCCAAGCAAAAATATAAAATCGGTACAGCACAATCCTCAGAGACATCAACAATGCCGGAAAAAAACAATGTTGAAAAGGAAGCTAGCTTAACTGTAGAAGTGGGTGAATGTCTGGGCTTCAACATGACAGGTGCTGCTGACAGATTGAAGCAGCAGCTCAACGGTGAACAGGCGTCAAACGTTCCCCAATGAATTACTTGTCTACCAATATAAGAGGGGCGGGTGATCCCCTGAAACTGGAACGAATCAGGGACTTGAGGAAAAAGAATAACATCTCTTTTATTTCCATCCAAGAAACACAATTCTCCAACTCATCTCATCTACAGGTCAGCTCTTTTTGGGGAAATTCTCCAGTTGAGTTTGAATAAGTTGAATCCTCTGGCAGATCAGGTGGTTTATTGAACATGTGGGATCCAACGGTTTTTAATCGAACATCCTCTGTGTCCAACCGGTACTTCCTGGCCACTTCAGGTGTTATGAAAAATGGAGGGACCGAAATCAACATAGTTAACATATACGCTCCGCATGATGCAACTCTCAAAAGGAACCTTTGGGCGGCCTTAACGAACCTTATGAATTCCCTGAATGGGTGTTGGATTTTTCTAGGTGATTTCAATTGTGCTCGCGAACCTAGGGAACGAAAGAATGTGAAATTCGACCCTCTGTCAGCTGAGGATTTTAACAGGTTCATCCGTTTGGCAGGCTTATCCGAATATGCCATGACGGGGTGCTCTTTTACCCACCGATCGGACGATGGCAAGCGATTCAGTAAAATAGATCGTATACTCATCTGTCACTCCTTCTTATCCATGTGGCCTTCGGCTACCCTTACTGGTCTCCCCAGGTACCGATCCGATCACCGTCCTCTTCTTCTTACTTGTTCAGATGTCAGGTTCGGTCCCCCCCCCCTTCGTTTCTTTAATTCGTGGCTTAAAGAAACTGAACTAGAAGACATTGTCAAAAAAGCTTATAGAGAAGTCGAACCTTTTGGACTTCCTGATAAGCTACTGGCGGAACGGTTCAAGGCCATTAAATTGGCATTAAAGCCCTGGTGTAAAAATAATAGAGTCAAAAACAGCGAGGTTCTAGCAGATCTCCTAGAAAAGGTGGAATTTCTTGACCTTAAAGCGGAAAACAGTATGCTAACTGAAGAAGAGGCTGTCAACAGGGAGATCTGGATCAAGCGCTTAGGCGAAATCGAAGATAATAACTTGGCAGATTTAAAGCAGCGTGCAAAGGTTAAATGGATCAGGGACGGTGATGAAAATTCTTCATTCTTTCATGGAGTAGTAAAAGGTCATCAGCGAAACAACAGGATAAATGGACTTGAATTTGAAGGGGTCTGGGTGTCACAGCCAGACGAACTCAAGTCTAATATAAAAGAATACTTCCGTAAGCTATTTTCGGATGAGAAGTTTCACAGACCTACATTCGCTAGCAATGGTTTCAAAACACTATCTTCGATACAGGCATCGATGCTGGTGAAGAGGTTTTCCAAAGAAGAGATTAACGCAGCCGTTTGGGAATGTGGCGATAACAAGGCACCAGGCCCGGATGGCCTCACTTTTTGCTTCATCAAACACTTTTGGGAGACCGTGGAAACGGATTTCCTAATTCTCCTAGACTATTTCTACGTTCACGGCAAGTTAAATCGTGGCTGTAATTCAAGCTTCATCACCCTAGTGCCTAAGACTGACAACCCCATTCATCTAAAAGACTTCCGGCCCATTAGTCTTATTGGATGTATATCGAAAGTGGTCTCTAAAGTACTTGCCAACAGACTCAAACATGTAATAAATTACCTGGTAAGTGATACACAAACAACATATATTGAAGGTAGGAGCATTCTGGATGGGCCGATCATCATAAATGAATTGGTGGCATGGGGCAGGAAATACAAAAAGAAAATGCTACTTTTTAAAGTGGATTTCGAAAAAGCTTTTGACTCCTTGAACTGGAACTTTCTCATATCTGTCCTCACACAAATGGGCTTTCCCGCTCTTTGGAGAAAATGGATTCTTGGCATACTATCGTCCACCAGAACCTCCATTCTAGTTAATGGTTCTCCAACTTTGGAATTCAACGTACAAAAGGGTGTTTGACAAGGCGACCCGCTGTCTCCGCTCTTATTCATCCTAGCTATGGAAGCACTGCACGTAGCATCGGTCAATGCAATCTCGCTTGGTATCCTAGACGGGGTCAAAACACCAAATGATGGGCCGACAGTCTCACACCTCCTATATGCGGACGATGTCTTATTTGTAGGAGATTGGTCGGAAAAAAATTTTAGTAATCTTGCAAGATTGCTTAGATGCTTTCACTTGTCCTCCGGCCTCAAAGTTAATTTTAATAAAAGCCATCTATATGGTGTAGGTGTCTCAAAAGAGGATATTGCCAACATGGCCTCCATTCTACATTGTACAACGGGATCATTTCTGTTCAACTACCTTGGACTCCCGGTTGGTGCAAATATGGGATTGGTAAAAAATTGGAAACCGGTAATTGAAAAGTTCGAAAACAAACTCACCCTATGGAAGGCACGTACGCTCTCTTTTGGCGGAAGGGTAACTCTCATTGAAGCGGTTCTTGGTAATCTACCCACCTATTACCTCTCACTATTCAATGCACCGACTCAAGTTATCAAACACTTGGAACGGATACGTAGAAAATTTTTATGGGGTGGATGCTTGGAAAAAAAATAAAATCAGTTGGGTTCCTTGGTTTAAGGTGGTGGCCCCTAAGGAGGACGGTGGGTTAGGCATTGGTAGTCTTACATCCGCAAACAAAGCCTTAATGATCAAATGGAGAGTGAGGTACAAAAATGAAGTTTCGGTTTTATGGGCAAAAACAATCACAGCTATACATGGTGGGGACAGGTGGCATTCCAGTATCCCATTAAAAAGCACAATTGGTGGGGTATGGAACTCTATCATTAACATGGGTAGAGTCTCACAAAACCCGGTGGTAGATGCCAAAGGAAGAACGACACCGAAAATGGGTAGGGGTGATAAAACTCTGTTTTGGCTGGATGTTTGGGTTGGAAACAACACTCTATGCGAAATGTTTCCTGGCCTTTATGCATTGGAATCGGATAAAAGATGTATGGTCCAACAACGATACAGAACAACAAATACAGGAACCGAATGGATATGGGGCAGTTCAAACGGGCTGACTCTTGAATCTCAGCAAGAAGAATGGGCTGCGTGTGTCATACATTTGCAGTCAGCAGTATTAGCACCTGGCCTGGATATTTGGCTATGGAAAACGGATAAAACTAGCGAGATATATAAGGTAAAAATGTTAAGAGCTGAACTTGATCACATAAGCTCCATTCCGGAGACAAAAACACTCGTATGGTTACATTGGATTCCAAAAAAGGTTAATTGCTTTCTCTGGAGAGTTGTGCTAGACCGTGTTCCTACCAGAGAGGCATTACTTACCCGAAGAATCCCGCTTGCTTCAACTGAATGTGTTTTTTTGCAATGGTGATTTGGAATCAATAAACCATCTCCTAATCACGTGTGACTTTGCCCAGCAGATTTGGACCATCGTTTTCCAATGGATTAAGATACCCATGCCCCGCTTCATGCTAAGTTTCACTCAAATGCTGGAATATATCTCATCCTACAGTACCCATAAAGAATTAAAAAGAGCAATTCATGTAATCTTGGCTGCAACGTGCTGGAACGTCTGGAGAGCAAAGAACGATTTCATTTTCAAACTTAAACCTCCTCAATTGCCGAGAATGATAGGGGACATAAAGGCATGCTCTTTTCTACGGATAAAATCTCGGGCCGGACACTCGGATATAAGCTGGGAGAAATGGAGGGGCTTCAAATTTTCGAATTTTCCATTGTAATTTTGCTGTTCTTATTTCCTTTTCTTTGTTTTATGTACTGTTATGTATCTGAGCCTCTGGCTTGATCTTTTTAATTGAAAAATTTTCGCCCCTTGTCAAAAAAAAAATAATAATATGATACCGACTGGGGTCAAGGCTAACTTTATATTAACGATGAAGCATAACAATTGATGACAAAAAACTCAAATAACTACTAGAACCTATATCTAAACTTCCATTATAATATTATTATAAAAAGTTATCTAATCTCTTAAGACAGTTATAAAAGCATAACTTTTCAACATCTACACTGTATAATTATATTCTACATTGATGTTACATTTGTGTTATCTTAGTATTTTAAACCTTGCAATGTGTCCATTAGCTTGCCACATAAGTTTTCAATTAATGTGCTTCACAACCAAAAAATTAGAAGCTGAAATTTCGTAAAGTACAGACGCGATGTATTTATTCTATAAGATTTATGAAATGTTGTTATGAAAAACCTTGCCACATAAGCCTAGCATGTCAACTTTGTTAAGAAATTAAAAAAAGAAGTTGCTAAACTAATTAACTAAATCATTGTTTATGGAGTTGACAAATGATCAATAATAATACCTTTATCTTAAAATTTGATTAATAAATGTCCTCATAATGAAACAATTAATTGTTATACTGAGTTGTAATGAAGCCAAGTGCACGAATACTAATCGTTTTCTAAACCTAATTCTTTACTTTATAGCAAAGGGTGCTACTTTCTACATTCTACAGAATGGCCCTAGCAAGGGTGCTACTTTCTACACCCCCCTATTTACTTTTTTCACCCCCTCCTCTCACATACTTACAGATGGGGCCTGCGTGGGACCGACAGTTTTCCTCTCACAAGAGGGGGTATAATCAGGAAGAGGGGGGGTGTGTATAGAATGGCCCTATAGCAAATATATATAGATATAACTTATATTTGCATCAAAAAATTCATTATGCATGCATATCTTTTAAAGTTTCATGTTCTTTATTTACTGAGTACATACATATAAAATACTACATACATACATACATACATACATACATACATACATACATACATACATACATACATACATACATACATACATACATACATACATACATACATACATACATACATACATACATACATACATACATACATACATACATACATACATACATACATACATACATACATACATACATACATACATACATACATACATACATACATACATACATACATACATACATACATACATACATACATACATACATACGTGCGTGCGTGCGTGCGTGCGTACGTACGTACGTACGTACATACGTACATACATACATACATACATTTATTAGCCAAAACATAAATGAAAAGAACATCGGATGAACAAACTTAATACAAACAACAAATTGTATGTGTAACATACACATAAACAACAAATTGTATGTCACTAGTACAAAAATGAACAAAAGATGCTATGGGTGTTTTCAAAAGATGCGGTTAGTAGGTTGCAACCCTCTTTTGAGAAAAAACCGTGAAGCCCTTTATTTCAATGTACCTAGTTATTGGGGTTTATATATAGGGCTAGATTTGAAGTGAGATCGAATACCCTCTTTTGAGAAAAAAAAAAAAGTTGAGAATAAATCTTAAAGTCTCATTATACATCTTCGGTTTTCAAAATTTCTTTGATATAGAGTAACATACAAAATTTCTTTTAACAAACACTATGGGTGTTAACCACTTAACCGTATCAGGTAGGCGTGTTGATGAATTGAATTGTTTAGCTCGAACACGTAAACTACAGACAATTTAACCTCGTGTAACTCAAACACGTCCCCCTTAATACATGTGTGCGTTTCAGACGGGTTGATGAGTAGTAATCAGTTTGTACAAACATACTACATGTTGGTGAAGTCTAAAACGTAGGTTAAACGGGTTAGTGGGATAACATATTTAATTAAATAGTTCACGGGTCAACCTGTTTAATCAGGCATGTTAATTAGCCCAAACGAAACCTGTTTAATTAATGCGGTCAAGACTTATGAGTTATAAAAAACTACGACTGCAATAAAATTAAAAGAAAAAAAAGTTATTTAGATAATGTTCTCATGCTAATAATTTGTTCTCGCATGATCCCATATATGTAGAAGTGTGTGGGTGTATGACGTGATGTAGAACGATGTATATCAATGCTCTAATTATACCTTTTTGTTAGAAACTCATTTTTCTATTATATCTTATAATGTATATTATATGTATATACATGAATGGTTGGAGTTATTTGTCTTGTAATGATTTTATTAACAACTTGGTTTATAAAACATCATTTGACTTTAATTTTTCTATTGTTAAGTACGTTGTGATTGCTTACTAAATTTATTCATGTCCACTAAACGTCTATGAAATAGTAATTAACTAAGTCGAAAGCATATAGTTTATAATTAAATGTGAGAACTAGTTTTCATTTGATGAAAATGACAAGAAGTTAAGAATGAGAAGAAGTAATTAAACCAGGGTTAATTAATACTTAGCTTACGTGTGACATAATTATCTAATATTATTTAGCTTATGTGACATGATTATCTCTCATAATACTTATATAGCTCTATAGCCAATGAGATAGTAGAGAAAACACTTAAAAGATTAATTAGTCTTACCACGTAACATCTGGTTTTGGATAAACTAAGTTAAACAACAGTCATTGTTGATATGGTGTCGTTGATGGGAAAGTATAGTTATGTTTATTTCATATATATCTTCAAGTTGTTTGTTTACTGTTTGGATATTTTTAACATGAAGAGTTCATATTTCTCTATAGTTAATCTAATACAGGGTTTGTTTGTAAATATTATATCCTCATAGCCATTTACATTTTAACACTCTTGTATAGTTATATTGATTTAATATAGAGTTTGTTTGTAAATATTATATCCTCATAGCCATTCACATTTTAACACTCTTTTATAGTTATATTGATTTAATATAGGGTTTGTTTGTAAATATTATATCCTCATAGCCATTTACATTTTAACACTCTTTTATAGCTAATTTGTTATGTATTTTATTGGCAACAAAAAAAATAAGTCCTCAAGATTTAACTTAGGGGTGGGGTGGTAATCAATCATCACTCACTCATCACTCACAACACCCAATCAAGTTCCGCCATGTCATCAATCATTTTTCCATCACTCACAACCTTTTTTAGTGGCAATGGTCATCACTCACAACACCCAATAATAAACCCTCACACCCCCTCACATCCATTTATCACGGAATGTGCCATAACGCGTGAAGTTTATCACACACACATTTTATCACTCGTTAAAAAGTTAGGTGGCGGTGGGAATTTGTTTGTTTTCCACGCGTGGAAGAAAGTATCACGGGAACTTTTGTTCCCCACCCCGCCTCCCCTTAGACTGGAGGGTATGGGGCCGTCCCCATGCCCGTCCCCATCTCGCCGCCCTTTCTTCCCCACCCCCTTGCTCCGGCGCCGGGCCAGGCCCGTCATGTCCGTCCTCCACAAGCCGGGTTCGACGCCCCTCTCTCCCACACAAACACCTATACATACATACATACATACATACATACATACATACATACATACATACATACATACATACATACATAAAGGGGTTCATCCCCCACCCCTAGGTCCATCCCCTTTAGGCCCCGTTTACGAGGCGGTGACGTGGCGGCCCATCCCCTTAGGGATGAGGCTCTCCATACCCTCCATTATTAGCAAACACCAACTTCAAGAATAAGGAAGCTAACCCAAAGATTGGTGTTTTTATTCACCATAAGTGTTTAGTTTTTTATATATCGGATTTTTAACCGAAACCGATCCATACCGAACAACGGTAAATCAACCATCGGTTATAGTTATGGTTAATACTTTTCAATTAACTGAACCCTCGGTTAACCGGCCATTAGTTAACCGAACCCACCGTTAACCGACTTTGCACACCCCTACTCGTTATTGCAACCGAAATAAAAAAGATCCATAAAGATAAGGTAGTGATATACCTAAAAGGATTACGACACGTATTTCACATCGACAGGAAAATATAAAGTCGAATATCGGTAATGGTTCTAATAGTACCACTGCCGGCATTGATGTTCGATCAGAATGTACGTGGTGCTTATATTGTTGGGATTGTATTATGTCCGATTCGTCATGATACTGGTACGCGGTACATTCGCTATAGCTCAAGTTATAAAATAAGTACTCAAATACAACTCCGTTCAAAACTTATTTGATTTACTCAACATGTAATGTAATGGTATAGTTTTCATATTTTTATTTTAGTAAATAAAACAGTTAATTTAAAAATTAACAGTAGGGGAGAATTGTTTGTTAAGCAAGCGAAATGCAGCAGCACTGCGTAGGACCATATGATTGTGTGGGGACAGTGGGAAGCAATAGCAACCCACGCTCACTGCCACACAGTGCCGGACCGGTGCTCCACAAATACCAGCCAATTGTGAATCAGGTCGGTGATGGCTCAACCCACTCCCACCCTTGGTGGCGCCACATCGATTCACGACAGCATGCTCTCAACTCAAATTCTATATTATTAATCATTGATTTAGGAGAACCTAATTTAATATTCAACATATGGTTATTGTAAAATTAATTTAATTAATTTATACTAGCGGTACTTCTTCGCGCTACACGGCGAAAATTCGGTCAGTATCAACACTAGTTCATTACGCCACTGACACTCCCCATAGTAATTGAAAGATAAAAAATCGTGATAGCCCAAAAATGTATCAACGTACGTTTTGCACCAATCGAAAACCACAAAAACGAATGTCGGTAAAGGAACCGATGTTCGGTTGGAATCAGTTCGGTTCATTAGGGTACCGGCACTCGTGTAGATTACTAAAAAAAACTCGGCTTTGTTTGCAATTCTATTGTCAAAAAACTTTATACTAAAATGTCGAGACAAAAAGTTAAACGAAGTTGTGTATTCAACTTTTGTTTAAAAGTTAACGAACGCAAGTTATCAGACGAAAAATAAAATAGTTTAAATGCGTATATTATTTAAATTAACTTTAGTTTTCATATTCCTATCACATTTAACATGTCATATTATGATGGTAATAGTAATGTGGTAATAGTAACCTGGTAGTCGTTCATAATTATATATCTTTTTCAGCATATTAGAATTTTATTTATCTTCAAAAATCATATACACAAAAAAAGATAACATGGAGATCAAGATTCAATTAAACTTTTACCTTGTGACAAACCTCATACACCATTAGATTTTCTTAAATTGTATTATCGGATCTACATTTCAATTCAACATTAGACCTTAAAAGCTAGTTCACACATTGCTTCAAGAACTAATCTTAATGTTTATGCGTTGTCGAAGGGTAAGGTTTCCCTTTAGGGGAAAAATTGCGTTTTAAAAATAAATGCTAAAGTTCAAACTTTAGCAGCCAGGGTTCGAACTTTAGCTTAGATTCAAATAATCTTCTACTTGATTCCTTGAATGAGCTTTTATCCTTTTTTGTTTCAGATTTTTAATTATGGATATCATGGATGACATCCTAAATTAGTAGAAAAGAATTCAAATTTGACATGTAATTTAATATTAGGACATTATTTGAGCATGAATGAACTTTATTTATATTATTTTGTTGGGCAAATGTAAAATTTGTTGTTT
This sequence comes from Helianthus annuus, assembly GCF_002127325.2. Classification (NCBI taxonomy): domain Eukaryota; kingdom Viridiplantae; phylum Streptophyta; class Magnoliopsida; order Asterales; family Asteraceae; genus Helianthus; species Helianthus annuus. The sequence continues at coordinate 194,192,600 of NC_035448.2, read as the reverse complement.
GCTGAATGCCGAATGACCAAACGGTCAAAACTAAAGTAAAACTATGGAATTAAAGTTTTTTTTTTTTTGAAATGTGAACTTCATTAAAAACGCCAAACCCGAAAACCGGGAGGCACCAAACAACAACGAACTACATAATTACAAATTTACGCCAATTTTCCCACGATAAATTTTTACACTTGGATCTATGCCTAGCCCATAAAAACCCATAAGACTTCACATCGCTTAAAATCTTCTCAATATGGCACCTCCTGTTTCTGAATCTATTATCATTTCTAGCCTTCCATATGCACCAGCACGCAATAATAATAACACCATAAAAAATGGACTTGACCGGATCCTTTAAAGCACAGAACTCATGAGCCTTCAATAAGTCTTGAAACGAGAATGCGTAAATCTGCGGCACCTTACACCACCTGCTTATTGCGTTCCATATCATGTTAGCAACATAACATTCTGTGAAAAGGTGTGAAACCGTGTCTTCACCATCATTGCACAACCCACATACAGAATCAGTGATGAAGATATTCCTCTTACGAAGAGCGTCTACCGTTGGGATACTACCTAAATCCGCCCGCCACGCGAAGACATTACACTTAACTGGAAGCCACTTACACCACGAGAAGTTAGAGCGAGACACCGTGCCGTATCCTTTAATAAGAACCTTTTTCACCGCTCCGACACTAAAGTCTTCAGCCCCATTCCCAATCCAAGCCCACTTATCCGCACTACCAGAGACATAAAAATTTTCCAGCAGAGACGAAAGCTGAGACAACTCAGCCAGCTCCGAAGCCGACTCAAGCGGCCTTTTCCACTGCCAAATAAACCTATTACAATCGCTGCCAGTCGAGATACGCTCACTGATTTTAACCTTTCTGTTGACCTCAAGTTGAAACAAAATCGGGAACATGTCTTTAAGTGGATCACAGGAAACCCACGGATCGAGCCAGAAAGCAATACAATCTCCTTTGCCCGGGACACCTCTAAAAAAGCTTCTTAGCGGAATACCATCTATCATCGATCTGGCAACCCATTTGACAATTTTATTCCACGGACCTCCAATGTTATTCCTAACCGGCAAAAAGTCCCAGTTCCGCGGGCCGCAATGGATAGCGTTAACCACTTTACACCAAAGATCATTTTGCTCCACCTTAAACCGCCAGCACCACTTTGAAAGGAGAGCCAAGTTAATATCTCTAAGTTTGCACAGCCCAAGACCACCAAGATCTTTAGGAACCGAGACCTTATCCCAAGCCACCCAATGGATTTTTTGACCCTCTTGGGAACCTCCCCAAAGAAAACGTTTTATCATACCTTCCAGGTCCTTAATAACTTTTACCGGAGCTTTATAAATGGAGAAATAATAGGTAGGGAGGCTTTCAAGAACGGACTTAATGAGCACAAGCCTACCACCGATCGAGAGAGATTCTGCCTTCCATTTCGATAATCTGGCTTCGAAAACATCATACACCGGTTTCCAGTTGTTAATGTTACTCATATTGGCTCCCACCATAATCCCCAAATACCGGAACGGAAATTTATCCGCTTTACACCCAACCAAGGTCGCTTGATCCTCCACCTCTCTCCCGTCGACCCCCAAAGCATACAAGTTTGACTTGGAGAGATTTATTTTGAGACCCGAGCAAACATAGAAAATCCGCAGAATCCTAACAATGTTTTTCACGTTAACTGGAGACCACGCTCCCAAAATTAAGGCGTCATCCGCATACAAAAGATGGGAAATACAAGGACCACCATTCGGGATTTTGATACCTTGAAAAATACCTTCTTGCATAGCTCTATCCATCAAGCCGGAAAGTGCTTCCATAACAAGTAAAAAAATGAATGGAGAGATCGGGTCACCTTGCCTCATCCCTTTTTCGCACTTGAACTCGAACGTGGGAGATCCGTTCACCAACACCGAGGACCTCGCTGAACTGAGGATTCCCCATATCCACTTGCACCACAAGTCCGGGAAGCCCATTTGACGCATAATATCGATAACAAATAGCCAATTCACGTTATCATACGCCTTTTCGAAGTCGATTTTTAGCAAGAACATTTTCTTCTTATTCCTTTTGCACCACGCAATAATCTCGTTGACAATAAGCGGCCCGTCTAAAATATACTTGCCTTTGATAAAAGCTGACTGAGAGTTGGACACCACTTTTCCAATGACTAGCTTCAACCTGTTTGCTAAGATCTTCGAGACCACCTTACTAATCACCCCCACCAAGTTAATCGGCCTATAATTGTTTAAATCTACTGGATCTTTTATCTTCGGCACCAACGTAATAAAAGACGAAGCGCATCCCACATTCAGCTTACCTTCTTTGTAGAAGTACTCCAACAACCTTTTAAAATCATTTTCAAAAACACCCCAATAATGCTTGAAAAACTTCAGGCTGAACCCGTCAGGCCCGGGAGCGCGGTCCCCACCACATTCAAAAACGGCCTCCCTGATTTCCTTACTCGAGAATGGTTCCACAAGTAGATCCCGATCCGAATCAGTCAGATGATTAATGCCATTGTACACAAGCTTCGGCCTGTCCTTATATTTTTCAACAAATCTGTCTCTAAAGAAAGAAAAGATCTCCTTCTTAATTAGTTGACAAAACCCAATTTTGATGTAATGTTATTATATAGGGTAATTTATGTGGTATTTTAGTTATAGTAATATTTCGGTAATTAGTTAAGAGGTGTTGAGTTGTCAAAGAAGCAAAAATTGTTTTGAAGGTGTGTTAATACTATCAAGAAATACATGATTAGAGAAATCGAAAAAATCCTAGAATTATGTTAGAATATGAATACCTAGTTGCAATTCTTGTTTTAAGGAATTAAGGTGGTGTTTTCTCTTTTGCGGTTGCGGAGACGAGTCGGTAGATCATTTATCTACAGCATGCATGTTTGCTTCAGTCGTTTGGCAGCATATTAGCGCCTGGTGTCGTGTTGCGATTTTTTTCGCCTTTTTTTCAGGGACTTACTTGAGATGCACAATCATGTGGGGTTAAAAGAGCCGGCCAAAGGTATTTTTCAATGGATTGTTATTATTGCTAGCTAGAGTATTTGGAGAGCTAGAAACGAGCGTACATTTTCCAACAAGGAGCCGCGGATAGAAGATATTATTTCGGAAGTTAAATCGATTGGTTTTCTTTGGGCTATAAGTAGATCTAAGTGAAGTCCTTAAGTTGGGATAATTGGTGCAAATTTGTTATCATGTAGTTTCGTTGTGTGGCCTCCCCGTTTTATGGGTCGGTGCCCTTTCTAATGAAGTTAACTTTCAAATAAAAAATTTCTCAAATATGTGATGTTATGTTTCATCCAAATCCTTATTCAAATCAACTTTCAACCATGTGCACATATAAAACCCAAACCTCGTAAAATTTAACAGAAAATCTAACAAGGTTTGTTATATTTTTAACATATTTAAAGCACATATCAATCCCGAAGCTCGCAAAATCTAACAGAGTTAGGTATATTTTTATCATATTCTATATATATAGATATATATAGTACCTTCTTCTGTTTTTAGTGATTTTGTCTTTTTTTTTTTTGTTAATTTTTTTTTTGCATGATAAACTTTAAAGAGTTAGTTTTTGTTATTAAATTTTTTCTTACGTTTTTTTCTGGATTTTGTCGTCGTTTAGTTGTTACTTATCACGGTATTTGATGATTACATTTGGTCCCACAGTTTTTTTTACCACCTAAACTTTCTAATACGTGTCAACATAAATTGACTTTGTATAGATTTTACATCACGTAAGTCACTTGTGTTGTGTTAAAAACTCGTACTTTTGTTCGTTCTCCGGTTTTTGTTGTCGTACGTTTGCTACTTAACACGATTTTACTTCCCTGCTCTGCAACGTTGGTTGCACGGTTTTGCAGCCCCCGCCCTTCAAAGACTAGTTTAAAAAAATTACTACTGCTCTAGCATATCATAAAATATAAAAGAAAATAAAACTCTTTAAAATAAAGGATACTTAATTACTCAATTTGGGTTTTGGCGCATGGCCCACGGCCCACCATAATCCACACCCCAATACTACGATCATTCACAATTCCCCTTCTATCTTCTCCGACCAAACCAACACACCCACCCCTCTGCAACATATTCAAAAATTCGTCTAAACAAAATACTCACACGATAGATCCTAACAATGGCGATGGTTTTTCCTCTGCTTCATTACTTGATAATTATAAAATGAGTGAATGAATGAATTTATAGCAGCTTTTTTTCCTATCATCACCTTGCACGTATCTCTGCCACCAACATCCAACACGAAAACGACAACAATCCCAAACCAACATTTTATAAAATATATGCACACACACAGAGAGAGATAGAGAGAGAGAGAAAGAAGAGAGAGAGAGAGAGAAGGTTACAGATAATAATAATAATAATATTTATATTTATATTTATATTTATAAATAGTGTATGTAACAAACCCAAATGTTCCTAAAACTTTCACTCTAAAACCCCAAAATTAAACAAACACACCCTCTCTCTCTCTCTCTCCCTCTCTCTCTCTGTCTCTCATGTGTTTTGTATGTACCTCCTGCTGCTAATGGTGTATCATCATCATCATCATCATCAAACGCTAATTCCTTATGAGACTACCATTTCCAACAACTTCCCATCATCATCGTTTCAGATTATTCTCTTCATTTCTCACCTTCTTTCAACCCACCTTTTCTTCTTCTTCTTCTTACTCCTCCACGTGGAGCCTCAATCACAGTAATAACATTCACATGGAACCGTCAACACTCACCACCACAGCCACCACGACAACAACCACCACCATCACCACCACCACACGTCGCCGTAAACGTAAAATCGTCATCATCATGGGTCCCACCGGCGCCGGAAAATCACGCCTCTCAATCGATCTAGCTACTCGTTTCTTCCACAACGCAGAGATCATAAACTCAGATAAAATGCAAGTTTACAGTGGTCTCAACATCACAACAAACAAAATCACCATTGAAGAACAACTAAATGTCCCCCACCACCTTCTCGGAACAATTGACCCGACAAAACCCGTCTTCACACCTTCAGATTTCCGAAAACTCGCATCGGAATACATCTCCGACATTAAACTCCGACGAGGATTACCTCTAATCGTCGGCGGGTCAAATTCCTTAATCTATTCACTAGTTACAAAACGGTTCGACCCGAAATCAGACGTCTTCAACGGACCCGACCCGGACCCGGTTAGTACAGAGCTTCGTTACGATTGTTGTTTTATCTGGGTTGACGTATGTTTACCCGTTTTAAACAAATATTTATCAAAACGGGTTGATGAAATGTTGGATTCGGGTATGTTTGAAGAGCTGGTGGAGTTTTTCGGGTCGGGTGAGAATAATGTTATAAACAAGTCGGGTTTGGGTCAGGCGATAGGGGTACCGGAGTTTGAGACGTATTTTGAAAAGTTTCCGGGGTTTGGGAGATCGGACGGTGGGGATGAGAGTGAGGATGACGTGGGACGATCTGAGGCGTACGATGAAGCAGTGAGGAGGATTAAGGATAATACGATACAGCTGGCGAAGAAACAAGTGAGTAAGATCCTACGGCTGAGAGACGCTGGATGGGATTTGAGAAGAGTAGATGCAACGGAGGCGTTTAGGGCGTTGATGACGTCAGATTCCGGTGGTGGAAGGGTGGCGGAATTATGGGAAAAACAGGTGGTGGAACCAAGCATGAAGATCGTGAAGCATTTCTTGGATGAGTAGGTTTTCCAGCTATTTCCAGCCCAGCCTTCATTCACTCTACAAATTTTTAATTTTTTTTTTCTTATTATTATTTTTTTTTTATAATTTTTGATTTATTTTTTTCCACTCAATGTAAAAGTTTCTTCATAATTTGGGGGGTTCGACATGGGTTTAGCCGGTTAGGTAGGTTAGGACGTGGGTCGAACCCATCTGACCGGATGGCTCGACCAGTTTTGAAGCATTAGTGATCAGTACACGCCTTTTTGATGATAAACTTATAGCAAACTTCAATTCCACATTTTTTATATATTCATCAGCAATTTGCTAAATGTTGGAATATGAATTTAAAATTGGAGTTTTGAGTTTGATTTATATATCATGAAATCGGAATACATAAAAACATAAGTTGACCTTTTTGCTGCCCAAAAGGGTATCTTTGGACGCATTCTATTGTATGCCAAGACAAACTTGCAAGTGCCGTTAAGATGTGAATTTTGATGTTTTAAGTAGAGGTGTAAATATTGTCGGGCTGAGAGGTTAGCGGGTTGTTGGGTTTTGTATTGACGGGATTGAGAGGTTAGTAGCATGTTGATGACGGGCTGGATTGAAATGTATGAACTTTAACGTTTACAAAAACATTAATATATTGATGAAAACAAAAAATAAAAATGAAACGATGTAATTTGAACTTGAGCCATTATTTAAACACATCATAATATGGTTGATCAGTTTAAACAAGTTGAAGAGTTTTAAACATGTAATAAAGTTGTTTACATGATAAATATGTCGCAAATGAGTTCACAAGTTAAAATAATATATATAAAATGGGCTGTTATATAAGTTTAATTATGAATCATGAGTGTCTAGCCCCTGTATTATAGAGATTCGACATATTAATTTAAACACGATTTGTTTATCAAAAGTGATATTGAAGGGTATAAAGGGTTCATGTAGAATAGAGTACTTTTCCAAGAAGAAGAAACAAAATAACAATTCACTTTTTTCAGTTTTAAATATTTTAAAATATAAGGAAATAATCGAAATACAGTGTTAAGACACATCTCTTTTAACATTCTTACAAATATATAAATAAAAATCCTTCTATTTTTAGAATCTAAACATAGGTAAATGTTTAAAAATGAAAAAAGAAAAACAGATGAACAAATTCGTTTAATTTGCATTTTTACATAACATTTCCAAATTTCGGAACTATAAATTAGCAACAAATTTATGCTTTATGTTGTTGTAAAATAACATTAAAAAAAATAGTATTTTTCACTTTTAACCCATAATTTTTTTTAACCCCTATGACTTTTTTACTTTTAACAAAAAGTTTTTCATCTTTTGCAATTTAACCCCCCTTCGGTCCCCAGGACTTTTTATAAGAAGTGTATAAAAAAAGTAGTAGTTCGCTTTGGTCCAGAGGATCTGATCCAAACGTAGTGGTTCAATTTGGTCGATAGGATGGTTGCCTCTTCAGGTATCAAATATAAGAAGTGTATAAAAAAAGTTCAGTCTTTAGGTTAAACATGTCTTACTGTATATGAGAGTCAATACACATTGTCGATCTTGGAATTAGTTTCTAAAATTCTCAAATATAAAATAGGATTCTATATCTAAAACAAAATACTAAAATAATTATTATATACACATCAAATCTAATCCCATGTAGTAGGATCCTTGGATACTTAGAATAGTGGCCATCCACATATTCCTTTTAGATATTGTGCTTAAAGTCTTCAAATTCTTTTCTTCCATTTCTTGAAAAGATTTAAAAAGGTATATACTCTTAAATATTAATCAAGTAGATTAACTCGTATGATTCTGTCTAAACCATAACAAAGGTGTCATTGATTAATAGTGTTTGGTGAGGTATTATTGTTGTCCATGTGAACTTTTGGTTCATATTTTCGTATAGTCACATGATCAATAGTAACTTACCATTATTTTATATTGTATTAGTTTATACCATAAAATGTACTATTCTAATATTTGTCATGGATGACATAAGTTAGATGGCCTAGGTTAAACAAAACAATTAGATGGGATTTTTCTTGTAAATATTTTATTGATGTGGATAATAAGATAATGTGAGTTATTGTTGGTCACCTAAGTTCGATCTTTATTATTACTGATAAGGATGAGTAAATTACACAAATCATTCTTGTGATTTATATATTGTGTAATTACCAACACGTTGCACATAACTATTCCCCCAATTTGCATGTAAATTTCACTTCTTTTAGGAATCAACCTGAGCATGTATGCGTATTGTCTCGATATATAGCGTCCTCTCTTCAACCAATTTACGGACAAAGAACAACCACGACCTGACGCCATCGCCACCTCCTTAATCAGCACCCACCACCTTAATTATCAAAACAAAGGTGGATAATCCACTTGATTCTGCTAAACATGGGATAAAACTAAACCCTTGCTTAGATTCTTCACATTTCAAATTGTTACTTTCCGTAAGCTAATAATGAATCTAATTAAGACGATCATTATAAAGATGGATCGAATAGTGGGAAACTAAACCGAAGAAACCTTAGTTCCATGCATACAAGGGTAGCGATTCAAGATTTCAAAAAACATCAACTTGTATTAACCCTAATTATAGAGGCAAATGTAATCTCTTATTGGATGTAGTTGAATCGATGGCGGTGTAGTGTGCAACGACAACGATTTGGTGGTGATCCTGATGATCATCTTTGTAATTTTAAACATATCACATGAATCATGTATATACTTTATTATAAAGGATGAACATGACTGAATCAATATGACTTAGTAACATTATGAAACCATTATAACAAAATGTCTAATTAATTATATGACAAGTGGTTAATGTTTGGCTCATTTAGTAACCAAGAAGTAAAAATATAATTTAGCAACTAGGCTTGGGAGATCCGACACATTTGATTAAAAAACAGTATTTCTTACATGCTATTTTATTTTCAATTTTATTGGTTTAAAACCCAACAATACATTCTAACCGTACAATACTTTATTGCACCCTTTATATGTTCTCAGAGACGAAAGCTACCCCTATTACGCATAGCTAGCCATAGATCCTTGCATGGTATTAAGTGAGCCTATGACAACACCTTCATCACCAATTGCTTTCCATTCTCATTAAATTTGTGACCATTGAACAATGTGGGTACAAAATTCATACAAAAATTCAATTTATCATGGATTTCTAGCCTAGTAATATTTTGGTGTTGGGATAAGACTTTGAGACTCATAGGTCCTGGGTTCAATTCTCACAAGTGGGTTTTTCCCATATTTATTGGGTTTCCTCCTGAATTGGTGTATAGCCATTATGCCTAGTGGAGATAGATATGATCGGGTGGTTCCGCTGGTGACACAATGATACTCCAGTGGTCCGCCAGCGATCCAAATTTACCGTTCAAAAAAAAAAAATCAATTTATCAAGGATTTGAAAATGTAAAAGAGAGATATTTGTTTGAGCTCAATACATATAATATCATGTCTCAAACATTAGTAAGATAATATTTTCAACACCTTTCTTACGATCATCAAATATAACCAACTTACTTCACCTTAGAGAGTCTTTTGTGGAGGCTTCAGCGGGGAGCGCCAGCCAGGTGAAGTGCCACCCTGATCTTAATTAGCATAAAATCAAACGTTAACTCAATATTTTTATGAACAGAAAAATTAGAACTTTAAATTCCATACCTATATATCAACAAAGATTTTACATCTATTGAAATATTTATAAAAATGATCAAGCTAAAATTAAATAGCATAAAATCAAATATGAACTCAATATTTTTATGAAGAGAAAAAATAGAATTTTAAATTCCATACCTATAAATTGACAAAGATTTTACATCTATTGAAATATTTATAAAAAAATATGAAAGTTGATATGTTCATAAAAATATAATATATCGATATTAAAGTCTAGAGATATATAAGTTGTAAGCTTGTCAACTTATATAAGTTTTAAACAATTTATTTTCCTTTAATGTAAAACTAGCTTAAGAGTAATATCAAATATGTTACGCATAGTGTGTGTGGTTATAATGTTTATATATTACAACAAGTGTGAACACATTCTTTATATTTTGATAAACTATGTTTAACTATTTTAATATAAACATGCAAATCACGAACTCTTATTTTATAAAGTTAAACAAAATCAAAGTGAAAGATGACAAAACAGAATGAGGAACACTCATATTTGGTCATGAGTCTTCGTTTTTGTTAAAAAGACGAGTTAAAAAAGAATAATTTTACGTACAAGTTTATATCAACCTGGTACTAGACTACACTTTTAAAGATGGCATTGTCTCGTTATGAACTCCAAAAAAAGAGATAGCTGCCATTTTCACCTTTTTGTTCCGGTTGGAAACTTTGTGGGGACCATCTCCTAGTATTTTGGAACACATCAAATTATCTTTCCTATTTTAACCAACTTCCTTCGCCCCAAATTTCTCTCTTTAAAGATGCTAGGCCTAGCCCCTTTTTCTTGGAACTATATTCTCCAAACTTTAATGTCCTTTTTATTATTTTTTATTTTTTCGAACTAAAAATTTGAATTAGTGACAGACCACTTAAGTATGATCGTGTCACCAGCAATCATCTGATCATATCCATCTTCACTAGGCATAATGTTTATACACCAATTCAGAAGGAAACCCAATAAAGATGAGAACACCCCCACCTTGTGGGAATCGAACCCAGGACCTATTGGTCCCAAACAGTGGCGGACCCATTTTTCCCAGTGGAGTCCATTTTTTCGGTGTTCAAAATTTTAATAACAAAACGTTAAAATTTTCGGTCGGTCCTCGTTCGGGTCGAGTCAGAGCGAGGTTTGAACTCGATTTAAAAAAAAAACAGAAAAAACAGGTGAACGGGTATGGCCCCAAAAAAGCCGCGCAATCCTTCATCAAGGCTGCGCGTAGGCCATACTCCTTATTCAACCATTTTCTTATTGAACAACCTCGCGTGAGTACCACTAGATCCCATGAAGAGGCGCGAGGCCCAGTCAGAAAAGAACTACATTTCCAACACTTAAGAACCTGATAAAAGTCTTCACTACCTGTAAGCCTGCGCGACCCCACAGAAAGGTTGCCGCGCAAGACCAGGATAGGAAGGTACAGAAGGTACAAGTGGCAGGAAAAAGGAGCCAATGAACATCCAGCAGACTATGTTCAATCGTGCGCCACGATCGTCTGACGTACAGAAAACGAGAAGTACTCAAGGACGCCTACGTGGCACCAATCAGAGGACAAAGACATCTGTCCCATGATCTCCACTTGTCTGCTGATGGCAGAAGGACAACAAGGCCGACAAGAGTGACACGTGGCTCCAATCAGAGCGCGCCAGCGCCGGAGAACTTCTAGAAGTCACTAACGGTCGACACCAGTGAGACAAAGAGCATATCCGCTATGTTGTCGCTTATCGGCCCAAGGACCAGCAGCCCACATCCTCTTACACCTCTCCGGCTATAAATAGAGACCTCACTCCATAGGTTAAACATTCCATTCCCTTTACTCTCACTCTTAATACTTAATTATCCTCCCAAAGCAGTCGCTTATTCTCACGCCGGAGCCCGGTTAAGAGGGAAACCCCCATATTCCCCTCTTAACGAGTAACGGTGTTCTGTTTTACAGGAATAGACATTCAAGACGAAGCTCAGAATAATCATTAGAAGATTAACCATCATGATAGAAACATAAACCCAACTAATTAGTCCCGTAGTTAGTTTAGTGTTTCTTCATTGGCGCCCACCGGTTTTTCTACAACCATTTTCATCTTCTTTTTTCTGAGTTTTCGACACTTTTTCTTTCTTCGATCATGGCTGGTCAAGGAATCATTCCCGAGTTTGGTTTCGGAGCAAACTCCAATGCGGTGTTGGGCGAGGGAAATCCAAACATCCAAGCCCAAACATCGAAGAAATCGGTGAAATCGAAGTAACCAACACTGGGGGCTCGCGCGGGAGCATCACCCGCATCACTCAGACGGTCACCCCAGGAAACAACGGCGAGGGACCTTCAAACCCAACCCCGCCTCAGAACGTTTCGGCACTACTAGGGCTACCAGAGGGCGAGACTCCAGCCTCATGGTACGCCAAGAATATTGCCACAATTAACGCAGCGTATCAATCTTTGATCGCGCAAGAAGCAGTCTTAACGGCAGAACCGTCCTTGGTCACTCCTCGAGCACAGAGTCAGGGGGCATGCCAGATACCCCCACAGTCAAATCTCCAAGGCAGAATCAATAGGCCTCCCTCTACCAGGCGACTAAGCGTACATGACACGCGCGACACAAGGGGAGAAATGGAAAGTTACTACGACTATCCGTCACACCTTCAAAAAGGTCCTGTTCATATCCGGCTTACGCCGCGTAACATGAACAACGAATGGGAGGAGACAGACCCGAATGATCCAACTTGGGAAGATGACGAAGGTTCGTCAGTCTTTAATCGCTTGCAGAAGAACCATGAGTACTTCAAACCACGACAGCATGTCGGGTACATGGAAGAAGCGGAAAGAGACTTTCGTCTGGCCTACTGGCCAGCGAAAGCCGCGGAACATTCAAAGTTCATCCCAAAAATTGCGCTTGCGCCGCTTTTAAGAGAGAAGTTACCTCCGACAGTTGGGAAGTTCAACGGATTGACTGATCCTGATGATTACGTCAGAACTTTCACAAGCGTAGGTTGCATGGGAGGTTGGAACATGCCTATGTGGTGTCACTTGTTTATTCAAACTCTTACCGGGGCTGCTCGCGCCTGGTTCGACAGCCTTCCTCCGGAAAAGATTAAGTCATGGGTAGATTTCAAGACACAGTTCTTGAGTTACTTCAGCCAACAACGACGATACCAGCGCGACACAGCTGAAGTGGAAGACATCTGGCGAAGAGATGGCGAGGGTTTGGAAGATTCCATCACTCGCTTTAACAAAGAATGTTTGGAGATCGGTGGCGTAAGCGAGCAACTCATGCGCTGTCATTTCAAGAAAGCCATTCGCTATGATAGCCTGATCAGGACTATCACTGGCAAAGACGGAATGCCCAAAGAATGGGATAAACTCATGGAAGCCGCGAAGATAGTCGCGCAAACGGAAGAATCGCTCGCTGGAAACAAGAGTTATTACTCTGAAAATCGATTTTCCAGAGGGAACACGTGCGAGCACAACAAGCGCAACAAATACAAAGGTAATGATTGGAAGTCCAGAAGATCAAGGGGCCACGATGAAAGGTCGTGCTACAGAGAAGACGCGCGTGACACAATTGATAGAATCGGTTACCGAAAAGCAGTCAAGGATGATAATCGAGACAAGCACTGGACTCCGCTCATAAAAACACCAAAAGAGGTGTTGATGACGGAGAACCATGATTTCAAGGCTCCCAGGCCTATGACAAACAAGAAGGGGCAAGACCCCAACCTGTACTGTGACTTTCATAAAGACACAGGACACCTGACTGATGATTGCTATAGTCTGCGTCAAGAGATTGAGAAAGCGCTAAAAAGCGGAAAGCTAAGTCATTTGGTGAAAAACGTGCGAAAAGAAACTCGACAGCTTCAACGCCAGGACGAAGGAAATCACAAGAAAGTCTGGCGCCTAGAAACCCATATGGTCAACGGACCAAGATACAGTGCAAAAGAAAAAGGAAAGCGCCCCTATGAGCCTTCCTGGCAGGAGCAACAGGTCATTTTCCCGGTAGTACGCGACGGCCCTCGCGCCACTCGACCCGTCGTCATTACCGGTATTATCGGCCACTATGAAACGGAGTATGTCTTCATCGACCCAGGAAGTACATCTGACATCATCTATGAACAGTGTTTTAACCAGTTTGATGAAGATGACAAAGCGAGACTCGAGCCAGTTGATTATCCATTGTCCGGATTTTGCAACGAAATGGTTTTCCCACTAGGCCAAATGAGCTTCCCTGTCACGCTCTCTGACGGGAAACATTCAAGAACAACGAACGTAAACTTCATGGTAATGCCCGTCAAATCGAGGCATGATGTGTTGATTGGGAGAGAAACCCAAGGCGAACTAAACATGGTGACTTCCACTCCCCACTCAGCGATAGGGTTCCCAACCAAGACGGGAGTGGCAATCATCTACGCCAAAAAAGAAGTAATGTCAACAGATGTAACGCCCTAACACGTAATTGACGAAAGTCGCAGCGGAAGTCCTTGCCATAAAATTTCTTACATTATAATCATGCTTCTTACTTGAAAGTTCACTTTTTAAAATAACTCTTTTATATTAAATACAACAAACTGACTCAATAATAAAATAATTGATAGCTTATGTACAATAAATTACATCCTCAGACAGCCCCGTACAATCCCTCAAGTGACTCGATCCTTGATCTATATTCCTTGATGATCCTCCGTGACACGTACCACCTGCATTCACCACATACATTCAGAACATTAGCACACAATGTATAAACATGATCATTCACATACGCTTCACTTCTCGTTCTTTATCAAATTTCAAGCATTCCGTCTGCGTATCCATTTCCTGGCGAGGCTTCATAAATGTACCTGCATTACTGATCATTCTCAAGGTACACCAATATTAACGTTAATCCTCAATATGTCTAACTCATACACATATATGTACTTACATACCCACATGCCTATACATCTACAAATGTACATACACTCGTACATACCCTTATACATACCTACATACACAACTACATACTTACATATCCTTCCTACAACTAGACATACGTACATACACTCATACATATCATTAAGCATAACTACATATCCCACCACATGCGTGCTCTTGGAGTTATAAATAAACATATGTATATACCTACACACCTACTTACATAACTTCTACATACATATATAAATACATACGAACACACAAACTTGCTTATCCACATATGTGCATCCCTATATGCTCATAAGAAACTTACGAATCATCGGGATGCGTTACGGATCGCCTAGAAATACAAAATTAAGCAAAATGGAGAAGTGGGCTAGACAGCCCGTCGGCGACTGGGTGGGGACCCGTCGGCGACGGCTTCTTAAAACATCCGTCGCCCAAACTTTCCCGTAGCCAGAAAGATAGGCCGTCGGCCAAGATCCAATTCCCACATGCCGTCGGCGACGGCCCTTCTGGGCGTCGGCGACGGCTCCTCGTTTATTCATTTTCCTGCTGTGTTGTTTCGTCGCTCGCATAAACTAAAATTCGCATAACTTTCAACCCGATTACCCGTTTAACCTCCCGTTCCTTTCTACATGCTTGTAATTTCACCATTTATCATGATAACCTAAAACCCAACATCCGGATTAAGGAAATTCTTGTCTTACACGCTCTTGGCTTATTATTCACTTATGAATTATTCGACCCGTTATGGGTATTTATACATTAAAAGGTCTATAACATACACAACCCTATACTTTACTTTCATAATAGACAAAGACATTACTCTAATCGAATAACTCACTTCCAAATGACTTTTAAGGTCGTTTACCCGAAATCCCCACCAAGGGCGTTTTTGTCAACCTTGCCCCATTATTAACAACAAGCGCTACCTTGCATAAGCAACCAATCCTACTACCTAGTTGCGATTCTCAATCACGCATACCTTGCTCGGATCAAAGCTGAGATCCGTTTAATACTTCATCGATATCATACCATTTGTTCCTATTCGACCTCAATTATCATACCTAGTTAAGTTGCATATAGCTTTACATAAATAACTAAGAAGTGATTACGGAATCACTTACCTTGTGCATCCGTGTTCATACCCGCTTGCTTGCCTCATCTTGACCCGTTAGTCTTTCGTGCTTGAGTCCACGTCCACATGATCCCTAATGCTTTCATGTTACCGCAATCACACCCTTGTTAGTGTACACGATTTCACATCTAAATGATCATATCAAAAGCGTAACTCACATTTGACTTTCATGGTCAAGTCTAATAAACATAAAGCATACATCCAAAAACCACATCTTTTTAGACTCATGCAATCCATCACGTTAACGCATAAAACACATATTAATTTAGCACCTACCATACGACACTATGTACATTTCGTACTTATGATGCTAAAGTACTTACAACCACATGATCACATAATCATACTCGCATACACATTTGCTTACATATACTTTCACATATCATACACCTTCGCTCTTAATTACCTTGATTCAAGCACATCTAATACAAGGTG
Source organism: Helianthus annuus (assembly GCF_002127325.2). Lineage (NCBI taxonomy): Eukaryota > Viridiplantae > Streptophyta > Magnoliopsida > Asterales > Asteraceae > Helianthus > Helianthus annuus. The sequence continues at coordinate 194,176,709 of NC_035448.2, read as the reverse complement.
AGCATTACACCATTCAAGCACAAGGTACAAGCTCCTAATGCATAATTTTACCAAACCATACATTCAATCCGAATTCTCATATGGACTCCACCTTAAGCACACTTATCATATTATTTTGCTAACGACTACCCATAAACACCTTCTATACATACTACCCACAACTTTCATACGATTTCACAATTTTGTTCTCTTAGGCATTTCATCGAACACTTGGCGGGTATCACATTTGTAAAACATTATGTACAAGCTTTTAAAGCGTGATTCCTACTAATGCTTCACATAACTTATTAACAATCAATCAAGCTCATAACAATATTTCGCCCTAACTACGGACATATGGTTGTGACACCAATTATTCATAACAAGATCATCAAAAACAATCAAATTAACATGTAGAAATCTCAATATTTCTAGCCATTCCTTGACATGCAAGTGGGTTTTGCCTAATCCATGTTCATATTCAGATTTAACATATCTTGATGTCTACTTAGCCATTGCAACCATCATTCATACTAGATTTAGCATTATATTCACGAATTACACTAAACCCACTAAATCAAACATCACCAAATTGCAAAATTCGACTTACTTGATGTAGGAAATACTTCGATGATCACCATTCTTAGTTTATGCAGTCAACTAGCCTTCGATTTCCCTTTTAATTTGAAGATTTTGAAGAAACTAGGGTTTGAACCCTTTTCTTCCTTCCTGCTCATCGACACACACACACACTCTATGTGTGTGTGTGTGGTGTTTTAATTTCTTTTTTATAAAATCATGTTTCCCACTTAACGGTTTTGGTCCCTCTAGTTTCATTTCGGTTAAGTAAGAGATTAAAACTTATTTGTTTACATCAACCGGGTTTTTAATTTACCAAACCGTTTTTGGGGTGTTACAAGTCTACCCCCCTTAAACGAGGTTTCGTCCCCGAAACCTTTCTCATTCTTAGTAGACTATAACTACTCTTATTTTCCATCTATTCATTGACGATGCTCATCACAACATGAATACATTCGGGATCTTGGTCAGAAGTTCGTTTCATACCTAAACATGATTGTACGCATTGTCCTTACATTCTTAAATTATGTAAGTTACTTCCATAATTACATGAAACTCAGAATCTGTTCCAGAGCTCTTATTAGTGTCTTTCACTTTATACTACTAGCTCTTAACGCCTATCATCACTAACGTTTCATTCATCGAATTTATTCCAATTGTATACAATTATTAATCTAGCAAACCCAAGTCTATGGCTTGTTTCTAGCTTCCTATTTAAGCATATTACATTCATTTATTTACTAATCGAAATAAATCGATTATTTCATCCTACTCATACACCATATGCTATCTTTCATTTTGTTCACTACGAGCCAACCTAAACATTCCATTACTATCATTACTTCTGATCACCTTAAAGCCCTTAGGAGGGGTCGATATATTATCATACGCATACTATAATCATCCAAAGACTTATTATTGCAACTAAAATCACCCTCCTCAAACTTACTTATTCGTTCCTAACACGAAGACTAAGCATTATTTCCATGGTTACTATCACTCAATTCAGTACCACCAGTTCGCATAGAAGTATTATTCAATATGTAACTTTCTTTTTAACATCCACAAGTTAAACCATTTACTAACCTCGGTAATTTGGAGCAAATCAACGTGTAACAACCCGAGTTGACTTGCTCCTTCATGAATCCATAACTTAATAGGGTTGATCTTGTCCATCGGGCGTCATAAGCTTTCATTCATGAGCATTCTTTCACCGTTCTAGGTAGTTTCTTCGCATCGTGATTCCTGCCAATCTCATTATAAAATTAGGGGTTTACACATTCCATTCGATTCATTCAGACATAATGTTTATCACATCGCCTTATTTATATATTAATACTTTCTCAATTCCTTCGTAAGACATTAGTGTGTTAGACCTATTCATAACGGGTCAATACATGGCCATTTCCTAATATATATCATTCTTATTATTTGACACGTTCTTGACAGGTAGATACATAACCATTATTCCGTAATTCTATAACTTATTTGGTGTACTACTCTACACATTTCCTTTCTTCTCTAGCAGCCCCACGGTTTGAAATTAAATTATTTCTTAGCTTCTGCAGTTTGACTTTTCAAGGTCAAACTGTCACTTATTTCTTATTATACATATATATATAAATATGCGTATCGGAGTACATGTTGGTACCCCTTTTTAATTCAGACATGCTTGCGATCTCATCGCTTCACTGTTTCAGTGTTTTCTTGCAAACACTTGCCCTTCCCGTTTTAAAAGTTAGTCATAATACTTATTTCGCTTACAATTCCATCGTTTTAGTTCCATTCGCTTATTTACTTTTACTTCTTTTACGTATTCGATTACCCAATTAAATGGGTAATGGCATATACTCTCATAATGAAATTCAAGCATACCACTTACGACCCGGTCACATTGGGCTAACTGCTTTCAACATAAATATTTTGTTCTATCCGTATAACGGATTGAACTTCATACATTCGTTATTGCATTCACGACCACCCGTTCTAGACGGATGGTACGTTATCCTTACTCGACTTGTTCAACTTGAACCGGTCGACTTACATAGCTTATCATAGCATTCGCTATCATAACCAAATCCGCCAGGGATTTGCATCATTCTTATCCTTCATTCCTTGAATCCGTCTCGCGGATTCAAGCGTCGCATTCGCATATTTCATTCCTTGAATCCGTCTCGCGGATTCAAGCATTGCATTCACGCTTTTCATCCCTTGAATCCGTCTCGCGGATTCAAGCATTGCATTCATACCTTTCTTTCATGTTTCGAATCCGTCTCGCGGATTCTAACATAGCATTTCATATTTCGAATCCGTCTCGCGGATTCTAACATAGCATTTCATACTCTCATTTTTTAGAGTCTTACATTTCTCTTCACCCTCACGTCCACCTACTACTTAATTCTAACGGACACACCTGTAACAATTATCACGGGCTCACGAAAGTCATGCGTTTCTTGTGTACTGGCCAGGTACACAATCCACACACTAGTTTCGTGTCTTCGTGTAATTGTCACCTTATGTCCGAAGAATTAGGTTTCGGCACGTGTAACATTTCCAAAACTTCATTACCATTCTTATCATTATTTTTCACTTAAAATTTTCCTTTCACTGTTAGGTTTTACCATCACATGTATTTACATATATTAAACATATGTACTTGGGTCAATATGTCAAATTACATACCTTGGCGTCGGTGCTAGACCGCATCCACAAATCATTCTTTTCAAGCAACCATGGTTACCTTACACATAACATATAGTTAGTTATCTTCCAATACATACTTAAGCACGTACTTACCTTTGCTTCTACCTTTAGATCTTGGTCGAGTCTCGGATTGTACGGGTTTCTTGTGATAAGAGCACACGGGTTCGAGTTCAAGTACCTATCCTCTTGTACTTGATTCTCTCAAACCAGGGCTCTGATACCAACTTGTAACGCCCTAACACGTAATTGACGAAAGTCGCAGCGGAAGTCCTTGCCATAAAATTTCTTACATTATAATCATGCTTCTTACTTGAAAGTTCACTTTTTAAAATAACTCTTTTATATTAAATACAACAAACTGACTCAATAATAAAATAATTGATAGCTTATGTACAATAAATTACATCCTCAGACAGCCCCGTACAATCCCTCAAGTGACTCGATCCTTGATCTATATTCCTTGATGATCCTCCGTGACACGTACCACCTGCATTCACCACATACATTCAGAACATTAGCACACAATGTATAAACATGATCATTCACATACGCTTCACTTCTCGTTCTTTATCAAATTTCAAGCATTCCGTCTGCGTATCCATTTCCTGGCGAGGCTTCATAAATGTACCTGCATTACTGATCATTCTCAAGGTACACCAATATTAACGTTAATCCTCAATATGTCTAACTCATACACATATATGTACTTACATACCCACATGCCTATACATCTACAAATGTACATACACTCGTACATACCCTTATACATACCTACATACACAACTACATACTTACATATCCTTCCTACAACTAGACATACGTACATACACTCATACATATCATTAAGCATAACTACATATCCCACCACATGCGTGCTCTTGGAGTTATAAATAAACATATGTATATACCTACACACCTACTTACATAACTTCTACATACATATATAAATACATACGAACACACAAACTTGCTTATCCACATATGTGCATCCCTATATGCTCATAAGAAACTTACGAATCATCGGGATGCGTTACGGATCGCCTAGAAATACAAAATTAAGCAAAATGGAGAAGTGGGCTAGACAGCCCGTCGGCGACGGGGTGGGGACCCGTCGGCGACGGCTTCTTAAAACATCCGTCGCCCAAACTTTCCCGTAGCCAGAAAGATAGGCCGTCGGCCAAGATCCAATTCCCACATGCCGTCGGCGACGGCCCTTCTGGGCGTCGGCGACGGCTCCTCGTTTATTCATTTTCCTGCTGTGTTGTTTCGTCGCTCGCATAAACTAAAATTCGCATAACTTTCAACCCGATTACCCGTTTAACCTCCCGTTCCTTTCTACATGCTTGTAATTTCACCATTTATCATGATAACCTAAAACCCAACATCCGGATTAAGGAAATTCTTGTCTTACACGCTCTTGGCTTATTATCCACTTATGAATTATTCGACCCGTTATGGGTATTTATACATTAAAAGGTCTATAACATACACAACCCTATACTTTACTTTCATAATAGACAAAGACATTACTCTAATCGAATAACTCACTTCCAAATGACTTTTAAGGTCGTTTACCCGAAATCCCCACCAAGGGCGTTTTTGTCAACCTTGCCCCATTATTAACAACAAGCGCTACCTTGCATAAGCAACCAATCCTACTACCTAGTTGCGATTCTCAATCACGCATACCTTGCTCGGATCAAAGCTGAGATCCGTTTAATACTTCATCGATATCATACCATTTGTTCCTATTCGACCTCAATTATCATACCTGGTTAAGTTGCATATAGCTTTACATAAATAACTAAGAAGTGATTACGGAATCACTTACCTTGTGCATCCGTGTTCATACCCGCTTGCTTGCCTCATCTTGACCCGTTAGTCTTTCGTGCTTGAGTCCACGTCCACATGATCCCTAATGCTTTCATGTTACCGCAATCACACCCTTGTTAGTGTACACGATTTCACATCTAAATGATCATATCAAAAGCGTAACTCACATTTGACTTTCATGGTCAAGTCTAATAAACATAAAGCATACATCCAAAAACCACATCTTTTTAGACTCATGCAATCCATCACGTTAACGCATAAAACACATATTAATTTAGCACCTACCATACGACACTATGTACATTTCGTACTTATGATGCTAAAGTACTTACAACCACATGATCACATAATCATACTCGCATACACATTTGCTTACATATACTTTCACATATCATACACCTTCGCTCTTAATTACCTTGATTCAAGCACATCTAATACAAGGTGAGCATTACACCATTCAAGCACAAGGTACAAGCTCCTAATGCATAATTTTACCAAACCATACATTCAATCCGAATTCTCATATGGACTCCACCTTAAGCACACTTATCATATTATTTTGCTAACGACTACCCATAAACACCTTCTATACATACTACCCACAACTTTCATACGATTTCACAATTTTGTTCTCTTAGGCATTTCATCGAACACTTGGCGGGTATCACATTTGTAAAACATTATGTACAAGCTTTTAAAGCGTGATTCCTACTAATGCTTCACATAACTTATTAACAATCAATCAAGCTCATAACAATATTTCGCCCTAACTACGGACATATGGTTGTGACACCAATTATTCATAACAAGATCATCAAAAACAATCAAATTAACATGTAGAAATCTCAATATTTCTAGCCATTCCTTGACATGCAAGTGGGTTTTGCCTAATCCATGTTCATATTCAGATTTAACATATCTTGATGTCTACTTAGCCATTGCAACCATCATTCATACTAGATTTAGCATTATATTCACGAATTACACTAAACCCACTAAATCAAACATCACCAAATTGCAAAATTCGACTTACTTGATGTAGGAAATACTTCGATGATCACCATTCTTAGTTTATGCAGTCAACTAGCCTTCGATTTCCCTTTTAATTTGAAGATTTTGAAGAAACTAGGGTTTGAACCCTTTTCTTCCTTCCTGCTCATCGACACACACACACACTCTATGTGTGTGTGTGGTGTTTTAATTTCTTTTTTATAAAATCATGTTTCCCACTTAACGGTTTTGGTCCCTCTAGTTTCATTTCGGTTAAGTAAGAGATTAAAACTTATTTGTTTACATCAACCGGGTTTTTAATTTACCAAACCGTTTTTGGGGTGTTACAACAGAAGAGTTGCGCCCAACAAAAGCGGCGAAGGTTTCAACAACTGAGCCAGAGAAGTGGGTGTTAAATCGCAAGTACCCAGAGCAAACGGTAACAATAGGCCATGCCATTTCGTCAGATATCAGAACACATCTGAAGCAACTGCTGTTCAGGAATATGGATATATTCGCCTGGACCCCGGCAGACATGACCGGGGTCCCGCGCGACATTACTGAGCATTGCTTAAACACCTACCCCTCTGTTGAACCGAAAGTCCAAAGACGGCGCAGCTTAGGGGCAGACAAAACAAAAGCAATGAACGAGCAAGTATGTGAACTACTTAAAGCAGGAATCTTGCGAGAAGTACGTTATCAAAGTTGGGTCGCGAACCCAGTAATGGTGGAAAAGGCGAGCGGAGGATGGCGAATGTGCGTTGATTATACTGATCTCAACAAGGCATGCCCTAAAGATTGTTATTCTCTGCCTGAGATCGACAAAAAAATAGACTCCCTCGCGCCATACAGATGGAAGTGCTTCTTAGATTGTTACAAGGGGTACCATCAGGTTCAAATGAAGCTCGAAGACGAAGACAAGACAGCTTTCCGAACCGATCTCGGGATCTTCTGTTATACAAAGATGCCATTCGGTCTAAAAAACGCTGGCGCCACGTACCAGCGCCTGATGGACAAGACCTTCGCTGGGGATATTGGGAAGCACATTGAGGTTTACATCGATGACCTGGTAGTAAAAAGTCTTGAAGAGGACCAAATGTTGAAGGACATCGAGAAAACCTTTAACTTACCGAGAAGCGTGAACATGAAATTAAATCCAGCCAAGTGTTCGTTTGGTATGGAAGAAGGGAAATTCTTGGGCTTCATAGTCACCAATGGCGGATTTAAGGTGAATCCAGAAAAAGTCCAAGCAATAGAGCGCATGCCATCCCCTAAAACAATCAAAGAGATGCAAAGGCTAGCCGGCCGCCTGGCCGCGCTTAACCGCTACCTGTCAAACCACGCCGCAAAGTCGTATCCTTTCATAACTACTTTGCGCAACTGTGTAAAGAAGCAGGAATTCAGATGGACGCCTGAAGCAGAAAGCGCTTTTCAGCAAATGAAGGAGTGTTTGATCGAACTCCCAACGTTAACCGCGTCGTTCGAAAAAGAGCCGCTCATCTTGTACTTGTCATCATCAGACAAGGCAGTGGGTTCAGTGTTACTTGTAGAAAGAAACGGGGTCCAGACTCCAATCTACTATGTCAGTAGAATGCTCACAGACCCAGAAACGAGATACTCCACGATGGAGAAACTGGTACTAGCACTATTACATGCCTCCAGGAGGCTGCGCCGATACTTCACAGGCCATGTTATCACCGTACTGACCAACTTTCACATTGGGACGATATTGCAAAAATCGGAGACATCCGGGCGATTGGCGAAGTGGGCAATAGAGCTGGGGGGCCACGACATTTTGTATAGGCTGCGACCAGCCATCAAAGGTCAAGTCCTTGCAGACTTTATCACAGAAGTCCCAGCAGAAAAGATCAAAGATTGTGAAATTGTTGAAGCTCCCATAAAAGATACGTCAGATAGGCTATGGTTCCTATACACAGATGGTGCCTCAAACGAGGATGGCTCAGGAGCCAGGTTGTGCCTGGTCAGCGCTGAAAAGCACGAATTTACATACGCTATCAGGTTGGATTTTAAAAACACCAACAATGAAGCGGAGTACGAGGCATTTGTGGCAGGCTTGCGCCTCGCCATTAAAATGGGAGCAAAGAATTTACAAGCGCACGTCGATTCACTTCTGATCGCCAGCCAAGTCAACGGATTCTTTGACGCGAAAGGCGACGTTATGGCTTTATATCTGGATCAAGCAAAAGAGCTGTTGCAGAAATTCACGACATACAGGGTCGTACACATCAATCGATCTGAAAACAAACAGCCAGACGCTTTAAGCAAGCTCGCGTCAACTTCCTTTCAGCATCTTGCAAAGGAGGTAAGGATCGAAGTGCTCAAAAATCCATCGGTCCTGCTGCGCCAGGTGAACGTGATCGAAATGGGGCAACCATCCTGGATGACCCCTATAATTCGCTATCTGCAGGAAGGGATACTCCCAGAGAGCAAAGTAGAGGCAAGGAAAATCCAGCACAAAGCCTTGCAATATGAAATGAATGATGGTATTTTGTATCGGAGATCCTTCTTAGGTCCCTTGTTGCGCTGCGTGGATCCCCAAGACGCAAATTACCTAATTTCTAGAGATCCATGAAGGGATCTGTGGCATACATGCGGGTCCACGCATGGTTATTGCAAAAATCATGAGCGTTGGATATTATTGGCCAGGGATGCCTGTCGACGCCCTGAAGGAGCTGCGCAAATGCGACTCCTGTCAGCGGCACTCTCCAAAGACCCTGCGCCCCAAAAATGATCTTATCCCAGTGTCCACTGCTTGGCCTTTCCAACAGTGGGGGATCGATATGGTGGGACCCTTCCCAGATGCCCCGGGAGCCGGAAGGTACATAATCGTGGCTGTCGATTATTTCACCAAGTGGGTGGAAGCCAAAGCCCTCACATCAACCACTGCCATGATGGTGCGCAAGTTTATCTGGGAGCACATCATCTGCAGATTTGGTCTTCCACTCAAGATCGTCACCGATAATGGTACCAATTTTGCCTCGGAAGACCTTAAAAAATGGATGAAGGAAATGAAGATAGAACATACCTTCTCATCCGTTGCGCACCCTCAAGGCAACGGTCAAGTGGAAAGCGTAAACAAAAGCATCGTGGAGGGGATAAAAGCCCGACTGGGCACAAAGCGCAGAGGTTGGGTAGATGAGCTCCCAAGCATCCTATGGGCTCATCGAACCATGCCGAATACAAGCACCGGCGAAACTCCTTTCAGCCTAGTATACGGCTCAGAAGCAGTTATCCCGGCAGAAGTCGGTTTCCCCTCACCACGATTGACAGCAGTCAATACAATCGACAATGAAGCAGAGCGCCGTCTCGACCTGGATCTCTTGGAAGAAAGACGCGAGATCGCGCGCATTAAAGAGGCGAAATACAAAACACAACTAGAGAGGTATTACAATGCGCGAGTTCGCATTTGTACCTTCAATCCAGGAGAATACGTTTTCCGTGACAACGAAGCTTCAAACGCCGAACGCCCTGGAAAGCTAGCACCCAAATGGGAAGGCCCATACTTGGTCCATGAGGTGCTAGGAAAAGGGGCGTACAAATTGAGAACGTTGGATGGCCATATCATCCCACGCGCATGGAACGCGCAACAATTGCGCAAGTGCTATATGTAATCACTTTAGGCTCACGAGCCAACCCTCTGATGAGGGCAACGCATCCACTTGTTTTCTTATGACTAGCTAAACGCCATGTATGTTATTTACTTACAATGTATGGTTGGCCTAAGCGCCTGTTTCCAAATTAATGAAATCATACAATATGTTTTCCTATTGCCATGTTACTTCGCGAGTTACAAATGCATGTTAAACTTTTGATCAGCACGAAAACACTTCAGTAAATTCAGCCCTTGAACTACACTTGCATTTATTCGCGCTAACTTAACCAAAGTTTCGAACAACAGTGCAATTATTGTAACAAGAGACAACAAAGTAAACATAAACATCATATTCAGAAAGCGCAACGCGCAAAGTTTACATAAACCTAACATCCATTAAATTTAGTTAAAGCGCGACCGCGCAAACCTGTATATTCAAAAAGCTAAACGAAACAAGGCACAAAAGCCTTCAATCCCTATTCAGGTTGATCACCATCCCCGCCATCATCATCACCTTCATCGTCGCCTGCCAACTCCTCATCAGATAATTCAACCGTTTGTGGTGGATCTAGGACGGTCTTCAATCGATGACACCAGTCATCATGCTTCAGTGCTTCAGTAACCAAGTCCATCACTGGCAGAGACAAGTTATCGTAACCATTTTCAGCGCGAGCCAGCTCGGCTTCAGCTTGATTAGTCACCGAGCAGTGACTAGTGTCAAATTCTTGGCCAAACATCTCTGCAACATGTTGCGCACATTCCAAGTAACCACCCCGGTGACCAACAGCACGCGAAGCATCTATTAAAGCAGCAACGGCTGTATCCAGCTCCCCAGCATTCAAGACAGAGTTGGCCATCTATAATAAACAAAACACATAAGACAACAAGTCTTAACAAATTAAGCCAAAGTTAAGAGAAATCCTACCAGAGCGATCCCTCGGCTGCGCAGCCACTCAGCTTCCGCAACCAAAGTGTCCACGATACCCTGGGCCTCAGAATAATTATTCTGTGCCACATTGAGAGAAGTGGTACTAATGGCTCGCGCCTCCTCAGCCTTCTGCTTCGCTTCCTCGGCAGTGGCAGCTTTTGACTTTTCAGCTTCGAGATCAATCTCCAAGGACTCGCTCCTTTCGATCTGCTCACGCAGACGACGCTTTAACTCAGCGATCTCAACGTCCTTGGCAGATAAATCCCTATCCTTGCCAGATATTTGCGCCTTAAGCTCAGCCTATAGAAAACAAGACTTAGAAAACTTTCTACAAACTGAAGCACAAGCAACAAAAGACAGTTAACATACCTCGGCTTGGTCTTGCACAGGTCGCGCATTCTCCACCTTATTCTTCAAATCCGCAACTTGACCTTCAAGTTAGGTGATTTTAGAGCGAGCCGCATACATGCGCTCATTGTCCTTGGCACAGATAGCCTTCCATTCAGCACGTTCTTTTGAGAGGAGTTCCTCAGCGGCACGGAGTTTGTTTTTAAGGCCTTCACGGCCCCACTCTTCAGCCTTTTTATCTGTCTCAAACTTCGCTTTCTCCTCTTCAAAGGCGGCCTTCGACCTCTCAAAAGCCTTCACCTGCTTCAGCAACCGCTCGCGATACTTCTCCCATTCTTCCCTCTCCCTAACCATAGTTCGCCATTCACGAACAATCTGATGGTTAGCAGCGCGAGTGTTGGCTTCACCAACAACATATGCATGATAAAGCGCGCTGTGGGTTCGCTCCCTTTGACGATTCACCTCACCAGGAGGGATGGAGTTAAGAAGCCAATCGCGACAGGGAACGAATTCTAGAAAAGTATCCTTCTGTTTAAGGCTCCATGGAGGTTGATGAAGCGCTTCCCCTCGACTTTCCTCGGTATAAGATTTATAATAAACATCTCCCCAAGTGTCCATCGGACCTATGGGAGAGTGAAGCGCCTCACCACGGCTTCCCGCGCCAGCTTGGCCAGCTACAAAGCCAGCGCTTCCACCAGCAGCAGCAGTAGCCTGTTCCGTAACCGCCGGACCGGTTTGGACAGGGGCAGCAGTCGGCGAAGGCTCAACAGGATTCTCCACCTCCAAGGTTTTCTCCTTCTCAGCAATGGGCTGCTCATGCCCAGTAACAGGAGTAGGCCCCGACCCCTGCGCCGAATCAGTTGTAATGGGGGCAGTCACCTCAGGCTCCTTCGGCCTAGTAGGAGACTTCTCAACAACCTTCTCTTTCTCAACCCTTTTTTCCTGAACACGTTTCTCAGCCCCCTTTTGTTTCTCCTTTTCAACAAACTGTGAAGAAGTATACGGCTTGATAGTGACCTTGGTAGCCCTGGGCCTTTTCTGGGCCGGCTCCAAGGGCTCTGTGATGGTAATGCCCTTTTCAGGTTTCTTCTTTTCAGCCTCTGCAAGGATGGAATATTAGAAAAAAGGATATTACAAGTACAAGAAAACAAAATACTAACCAGGAGAGAATTTGTAGAGTGAGCGCAAGTTGCTCTTCTTTCCGATCAAAGGAGCACCGCCCGTTTTCGGCAACACAGTGGCCCCAAGCGTAGCCTCCCGGCTCCTTTTTCTTATTAACTGCACCGCAGGCTCTTCCTGCACTTCTTCTTCATCATCCCCCTCTTGCGCAGCAGAGGACGGGGTGGTCCCAGCATCCGGATTACGGGAGCCCGCGCTCCCTGAACTCTTGGAGCCTCCTGCTCCAGTTCTCTTCTCGCCTATACGCGACAAACCTTTAAATGAATCACTGATAATAACGTAATCTTCCAAGTTACTTTGACGAAGGCGGAGAGTACCTTTGTCGGCAATAGCAGTTGCGCGACTACCACCAGCTCCCTTGCTGGTCACCTCAGGATCCAAGGTGATAACCTTCTTCTTCTTCGCAGGCTTCTTCTTCCTGTCTTCAGGGTCTATCCCCAAATCGCGCAGCACACCTGCAAAGATTTGAGACCATGGACTTAGCTCTCCATTTGACGATCCCACGGACTCCTCGCTGGAAAGATAGACAATCTCTTTCCCAGTAGAAGTCACGGAGCGCAAGGGTCGAGGGTTAGGTATATGCGCACCTTCAGCTGCAGTGGGCGGCTCGGCGAAGGCATCAGCAGCTGGGTACATGAAATTGCTCCTTATCTGCTCATACCAGTACTCCTCCCCATCCCGGAGTTGGCGCACGCCCATAGACCCTCCAAACGTGGCGAAAGCGGCTTGATACAAGTGCGCCTCTACACATCAAATCGTATGAATAAAACAAAGTTATGAAGCATGAAATCAGGGTAATTAAGGAAACTACTGACCTTGATCATTGATCTTCAAGATGGGAACCTCCTCACTATCAGGCGACCATCGGTCACTCATGCGCGCATCAACGAGGACATTTTCTCCAAATACCCGGTTAGGGGTTGGAGTAAGCTGCTGATACCACCTCTAATGTTTAGGGATGGGAAGATAGTCCCGGAAAGGCATGGCGATTGGGAGCACCTCCTCGCGAATGAAGATAAATTTAGGTTTCCAATCATGGAAACTTTTCGGTGGGTTCAGCAAGATCTTTCTCGCAGCTCCACGGGTGGCAAAAGAAAAGAACCCCAAAGTTCTGATAAGCTGATAAAATGCTCGGAACTTCTCAACGGTAGGTTCGATACCATGGGCTCGACATAGGAACTCGAAATGTCGAACCCTAACCATCCTAGGAGGGCTCATCTGAGAAATATGGAAATTGTAAAAATGCAGAATATATCCCATAAAGTTCGTCACCGGCAGCCAGAAATTCCCCTGGAGGAAAAAATCTTCAAACAAAGTAATATAGCACGACGGTGCGTCGGCGGCCGTTTGATTCTGGCCCGGATATCTTGCATCCCATTCCGGAGGAAACCGGAAGCTCCGTACGATTTGCTCGAATAAACCTAAATCCCACCGGAGAACCGGGACAGGCCCCTCCTCTTCGGGATTGTCTTCAACATGTTCTTCTGCCATCGGTGTTCCTGAAGATATGAAGAACTTGAAGATCTGCTACAAGAGTTTGAAGATTTAAAGAACTAGATGAAGATGATCAGAGAGAAATGAGTGCAAAGAGCATAAGATGTGGGAGTCCTTCTCACCTCATCGAATATATATACCCATCGCATTTAATGCGATGGGAAAACGTGCCGCATTCGCCGTTCACATGGCCAACGAGAAGATGCCACATAACGCGTAAAAGCAGGGGTGACGGTTACCACGCGCGCGTGGGCCTCACTCTCCTGACGAAAAGCGGAACCGTCACAGACGGCATGATGACATCTGTGTCAGCAGTCAACTCAAAGGTCACCATCGACGACTATCTCACCAAACCGTCAGAATTCAAATCTCGAATAATTTCCCGCTCAAATTTCAAGAAACTTAGCAAAGAAGATACTCAGGGACGCGCTGGATGGCTTGGTTACCCAAGACACCCGCGCGCCATCAACTTAAAAACAAAGCAGCATCAGCTTTGCAGAGTTGTAGTCGCGCCGTAGCAACCAACAAGCGCTTGTACACGCGCCTAACAAACTAAAACAAGCATTTTCTGCACTTTCTTTTCTAAGTCCAGAGCTCCAACCATTTGCCTTGCGCATGGTGCAGCACTGGACTGGAGGGACTTGAAGGGGTATGGCCCCAAAAAAGCCGCGCAATCCTTCATCAAGGCTGCGCGTAGGCCATACTCCTTATTCAACAATTTTCTTACTGAACAACCTCGCGCGAGTACCACTAGATCCCATGAAGAGGCGCGAGGCCCAGTCAGAAAAGAACTACATTTCCAACACTTAAGAACCTGATAAAAGTCTTCACTACCTGTAAGCCCGCGCAACCCCACAGAAAGGTTGCCGCGCAAGACCAGGATAGGAAGGTACAGACGGTACAAGTGGCAGGAAAAAGGAGCCAATGAACATCCAGCAGGCTCTGTTCAATCGTGCGCCACGATCGTCTGATGTACAGAAAACGAGAAGTACTCAAGGACGCCTACGTGGCACCAATCAGAGGACAGAGACATCTGTCCCATGATCTCCACTTGTCTGCTGATGGCAGAAGGACAACAAGGCCGACAAGAGTGACACGTGGCTCCAATCAGAGCGCGCCAACGCCGGAGAACTTCTAGAAGTCACTAACGGTCGACACTAGTGAGACAAAGAGCATATCCGCTATGTTGTCGCTTATCGGCCCAAGGACCAGCAGCCCACATCCTCTTACACCTCTCCGGCTATAAATAGAGACCTCACTCCACAGGTTAAACATTCCATTCCCTCTACTCTCACTCTTAATACTTAATTATCCTCCCAAAGTAGTCGATTATTCTCACGCCAGAGCCCGGTTAAGAGGGAAACCCCCATATTCCCCTCTTAACGAGTAACGGTGTTCTGTTTTGCAGGAATAGACGTTCAAGACGAAGCTCAGAATAATCATTAGAAGATTAACCATCATGATAGAAACATAAACCCAACTAATTAGTCCCGTAGTTAGTTCAGTGTTTCTTCAACAGGCTATACAAGGATTGAACCAATGACCTCTTTTTGTTAAAGAGGGAGGTTTACCACTACACCAGTTTTCCTTTTCTGTCTATGGTGTCCACCTAATTGTATTTATGGGGTCCTTATAAAATTTAATATACCGGATCTGCTAATTTTTTATAAACATTGGGGCCCGGGGACCCCGACCCGTTCAATGTGGGTCCGCCCTTGGTCCCAAAGCTTTATCCCACCCCCAAGATGCCACTAGGCTTTAAAGAATCTCACGTGTAACCCCACCCTACTTGAGCTTTGTCCAAGGTCGACTCGTCAACCGCCATGAGACCGTACCTCCTGATAGGAGGGAACCAGATGAAATCCGTAAACCTTTGCCTCCTGTCTGGTTCAAACCCGGGACTAAAGCCCCGATTCGTCCCTTCACCCAGATGTTTCTCAAAAATGGCCAAAGCGACAACAGAACCTGCGTCTCCACTAGGGAGGGTAGGCCTTTTGACCATCAGACCAACATCTCAAGACAATTAACGTTTTCTCTTAACTCGTATCTTTTTTAAGCTCGGTGAAGCTATTTTAATTTTATTTTTGAATGTCCAACAAAGTCTGAACATCTGAATACATTCGTTGGCAAAAGGCCAGCCACGCCTATGATCACAGATGACGCTTATTTCCCAGCTCGTCACCAATTCTAGAGGAAACCCACCGCTTGAACACTTACTATTGTAAAACCACTGGCTCACACATTATATTTTTGTCACGAACGAGACTTCAACTGCTGACCGCTCTTAAAGAAAGTTGTCGGGGTCCCACTAGAGCACTGCCCCTTGGTGTATAAGTAGGCATAACATTTGTTGTTCAAGAAAATAGTAGAAGCTATTTTATCTATTTATAAGATCCAGTGTCACTTAGAAGGGAGGTTTCAGTTTCAAACCTAGACAATGAGAATAATTTAGAATTATTTGTCACACCCCGATATTTCCACGTATTACCGGTGGGCCCGGTGGGGAGTATCGTGACGTAGTTGATATCATCATAGTCAATTTATCACAGTTCAATGCACAGCGGAAGTCTAAAGTAAAAATATTACAAACCGATTCGAAAATAACATAAAGTATTACACAACGGGTTGTAAAAAGATCCACAGGCGGATCAAAACAAAAGAAATATTGTTCAACAGATTTAAGCATCAAAAGCTTGCAAGATTCTTTATTTGATACTAGGAGTACCAGCCCATTTCGCTTAGTACCTGCACTTAACCTTTTTGGAAAATACGTCAGTTTACACTGGTAAATACAATTAACCGACACTTTTGAAAATATTTAAGAAAATTGATTCAAATGCACAAGGCACAAATATTCTTTTATAACTTGGGATAATTATTTAAAAATAAACTTATAAAAGAATTATATGTTTGTCATACGTTCAGTAGCCCGGGTTAGAAGTACCGGGTTAAAGATTAATAGACACGCCACATAATATAACCCACAGCGAGTTATTCTCAACAAGCGGGTATATCATTTTTACATACGTACCGGCAGGTGTATGCCTACACCCCGGACTTAAGTCGTGGCCATTTCAATGAATGAGCCAAGGATATCCAGGACATGGTCATAAACCCCCCAAAGGCTTAACACAAACAAAACAGATTAAACGGGTTATCTCAATGATTTAATCATTATTCGATTAAAAATTCAATACCCGACCAAGCGGTATTAATAATTACCGTACCCCAAGCCCGTATAACGAAAAATAAGTTAAAAGTATTTACCTGAGCAAAATACAAATTTATCTCAGCCGTATAACAATCAGCAAGTGCAAATATGTCACACCCCGGCCGCGTATAACATGCAACTGCGGCGGAAACGCCGGGGAGTGTCGTGGACAGAATTAAATTGTTTCATAACCATGGCATACAAGTTGTATTTTATTTATAAACAAAGGTGTTACATTGTCTTAGAAAGAGAGTATGGAAATCAAAACATAATTAAGCTAGTTCAAACTTCATATTTAGGCTCTAAGGCACAGGTCCGCCCTAGAATCATGATCATCGTCCTATGGATTAGCTCCTGAAAACACATGTGAAAGTAGGTACGTCAGCATAAAAATGCCTGTGAGATACATAGGTTTTGTGAAAATGGGATTCATGACTTGAGTTTAAAGAATGTTTAATAACAGTCAGTCATGAACCTTGTAATTTGTTTTGCTTTGTAAACCATTTGAAAAACGATAACATCAAATGATATGTATAGATAAGTGCAAGGTTAAATGAATAACTAAGTAAAATGAGTTGAATAAGATAAGTTGTTTGTGAAAATAATGTCTTGTGAAGAATATGTTATTTATGTAAAATGTAATGTGTCTAAACTGAAATGACTTAGATAACGCCACGATATGTAATATTATACAAACATTTATATATAGGAAGTACCAGCGGCGTATCCACCATGCTTGTATCATATTACACATGCCTCGTTACTTAAATCACTTACCCAAACCAATCCACCATGTAAATTGTTCATGTGTAAACCAAATGTCAAGTGTTATTGTAAACCATGTCAAATGTTTATGTTCGAATGTAAACCACCAAATGTGTATGTCAATGTCGACGTGTTTATGTTCAATGTAAATCATGTAATGTGTAATCCCAAAATATATCATGTATGGTAAGCGAAATGTGTCAACTTAAACCATATGCACAAAACAAGTCGTTGAAGTAAAACGTGGTTTAAATCAGCGTTATGTTCTGCGGGAAATGCATGCTCTATTGATATTAACATTTATGTGGTATTGTAAACTATGCATACATCCAAGCCTTGAGACTGCGGCGATAAACCCTTAAACAAATTAAAGGTTTATCTAAGTTATGTATATCGAATTCGGTCATTCCTTCCAGTCCTATCAAACCCAGGACTTCAGGAATGGGAGTTGTCAATTCCTATGGTACCACTACCTACTAACGAACGGCGTAGCTAATGTTAATGAATGTATTGTCCCATGTTAAACAAACCAAATGTCATAACAAAATGAAGGCATGTGCCCATATGCTGAGTAAACATATGCAGCAGAAATGTTCATGTAAATCAATGTGTCCATATGCTGAGTAAACATATGCAACAGAAATGTTCATGTAAATCAATGTGTCCATATGCTGAGTAAACATATGCAACAGAAATGTTTATGTAAATCAATGTGTCCATATGCTGAGTAAACATATGCAACAGAAATGTTCATGTAAATCAATGTGTCCATATGCTGAGTAAACATATGCAACAGAAATGTTCATGTAAATCAATGTGTCCATATGCTGAGTAAACATATGCAACAGAAATGTAATGTAAATCAATGTACTAAGTACGCACACAATGGGCATACATAGCATGAAATGTAATGAAATCGTGTACTATAATGTACTAACAACATAGCAGGCATATGATGTGGAAACATGGAAAGCATGAATGTAACAGATAGGCACATGTGTTTCACCCCAAAACAGTTTGGAAAACAGTAAAAGATGGGGTTCTATGTACTCACCTGAGATTGCTTTGTTGTTCTTGTGAAATAACCAGGTAATGCGAGAGGTCACGGAATATCAACGGCACTTGGAGAATTTGGCGAAAAGTTGTTCTTTCTTTAGGAGTTCCAATGTAAGACGAAGATGTTGCTCATGATCAGCTCGCGTCTTAGAATATATCAAAATGTCGTCAATGAAAACGATGATGAACTTATCTAAATAAGGCTTGCAGACCCTATTCATTAAGTCCATGAAAACAGCAGGAGCATTAGTCAAACCGAATGGCATGACTGTGAACTCGTAATGTCCATAACGAGTACGGAACGCTGTCTTTGGAATATCTTCTTCATGCACACGGAGCTGATGATATCTAGATCGAAGATCAATCTTTGAAAAGTATGAAGCACCTTGCAATTGATCGAAGAGATCATCAATGCGAGGTAGGGGATATCGATTTTTGATGGTAAGCTTGTTAAGCTCACGATAATCGATACACATCCTAAAAGATCCATCCTTCTTCTTTACAAAAAGAACGGGAGCACCCCAAGGTGAAAAGCTAGGACGGATAAAACCTTTGTCGGAGAGTTCCTGCAGCTGTTTAGACAACTCTTGCATCTCGGACGGTGCAAGACGATATGGAGCTCTGGCAACGGGATTTGCACCAGGTACGAGATCAATACGGAACTCGACTTGGCGTGCTGGAGGTAGACCAGGTAAGTCTTCAGGGAATACTTCGGAATAATCCCGAACGACAGGAATATCTGAAATAGACTTACCCTTGCCTTTATCTGCTGTAACATGTGCTAAGAAAGCCACATAGTGCTTTCGCAGATACTTCCGTGCTTTAAAACAAGACATGAGTTTGAGACCACCGGCAGGCTTCTCACCACGAACTTGTAGGATCTCGCCTGTCGACAGCGGTATACGAACAATCTTCTCAGAACATACTATCTCTGCGCGATGCTTGGATAACCAATCCATTCCCACTATAACGTCGAAGCTTCCAAGTTGCATTGGCGTGAGGTCAATAGGAAAAATATGGTCGTTAAGATTCAACTGGCAGTTGCGTAGAACAGAATTAAGAACAATGGGTTCACCACTGGCAACCTCTACTGTCAAAGGTTTACCTAGTTTCGTTCTAGACACGCGAAGCATTGTCTCAAAAGACAATGACACAAAGCTCTTGTCGGCACCCGAATCAAAAAGAACAGATGCTGGCTGATTATTAATAAAGAACGTACCGTTCACCACCTCGTTGTCTGCTTGTGCTTCTTGTGCATTCATGTTAAAGACTCGACCTCGAGCCGGTGCCGGATTCTGGTTTGCATTATGGTTCTGGTTGACTAGTCTTGGACACCGATTTCTGTAGTGGGTCAGATCCCCACAGTTATAACAAGCACCTGGTGGGTAGTTTGGTCGTGCAGCCTGACCCTGTTGTTGAGCAACCTGTTGAGCAGGGTTCTGGACTGCGTGATTCTGAGCAAACCGACAAACATCGGCAAGATGACCCGACTTCCCACAGTTAGTACAGAAACGGCACTGATATTGTGGTTGGTGGTGACTGTTGCATCGATTGCACAAAGGTGCACTTCCTGAGTAGGGTTTCTTTGCTGGAGGCTGGTTGGGAGCTGCCTGGTTTGCTTGGGCAGTGACAGCAAAATTTTGGGAAGCCTTACGCTTCCTTGACCTCTTTGATGAACCAGAATCTTTTCCATTCTTGTTCTGGCCTTTCTTACTATCCTCCTTGTCAGCCGACTGCTTCTTGCCCTTATCACCCTTCCTGTGCAATTTATTCTTTCGAATTTGCGACTCAGTCAACGTCGCTGATAACTCGATCGCCTGACGAAGTGTGGTAGGGTTGCTACCAGTAAGGATGTCTTGTACTGAGTCAGGTAGGCCGTCGATGTATCTTTCGATGGCCTTATCGAGTGGGGTAACCATATTCGGGCAAAGAAGACTCGGCTCCTCAAACCTATCTGTATAAGCCCTGTGCTCGCCACTATCTTGCTTCAACACATCAAATTCTTTCTCCAACGCTCGTTGCTCATGACGAGGACAAAACTCCCTCATCATAAGAGCTCTCAGTTGAGCCCATGTCTGAGCTAGAGCAACTTCTGCACCTTGATCTCTCATAACCCCATTCCACCATGTTAGAGCCCTCTTCTGAAACACGCTTGAAGAAAACTCGACTTTGCGATTTTCCGGACACTGCACATGGCGAAAAGTGTTCTCGATGCTCTCGAACCACTGAAGAAGCCCAGTTGCTCCCTCAGAACCACTAAACTTGAGTGGCTTAGCCGAGTTAAAATCCTTGTATTTGCATGTACCATTGTTGTTGTTGGCCTGGTTCCATTGAGCAAAGAGATTCGGAAATTGAGCAGCCATCTGCTGCGCAATAATCTCCGCCAGCTCGGCAGTAGCTATCTGGTTGTCGCGTCGAGGAGGCATTCTAGAAGAGAAAAACATGAAATGAAACGAGTGAGATGTTTGGATGAAGAGAATGAGATGAAGCAAAAGCAACAAAAGCAAAGATGGCGGTTATGCATCGCAAAGCAAATATGCGACATGAAATGTCTAGTCAAAGTAAATGGGTCAGGATTAGTGTATCGCGAAGACATGCTCGCCTATAAGTGAACACTCACCCCAAGAGTTCCCAGGTAAGAGTGACTGGTCCGATTATGTGGATTTGTACGAACACTCTAGCCTTAGACAGAAAACCCAGGGTACAGGCATTCACCCTTCCAGTTCGCACGTGTTCACACTATTAACCCAACACTTTGACGGGATTTTTGAAAATCCAAAGGGGTTCAAAACCTAGTAATCAATCATCCTAGAACAGATGATTAATTTTCAAAGCGGATGCGGAACCGAAGTTCCCGTTGTGGTTATCACCTAAGGATAGGTGATGTGCATGTTTTAAACTCTAAACACAAGATAACTTGTGTTAGGGTCCTAGAAAGTTATAGTCTAGGTCAAAGCATTACTAATAACCTAATTCCCTATAACCAATGGCTCTGATACCAACTCTTCTGTCACACCCCGGCCGCGTATAACATGCAACTGCGGCGGAAACGCCGGGGAGTGTCGTGGACAGAATTAAATTGTTTCATAACCATGGCATACAAGTTGTATTTTATTTATAAACAAAGGTGTTACATTGTCTTAGAAAGAGAGTATGGAAATCAAAACATAATTAAGCTAGTTCAAACTTCATATTTAGGCTCTAAGGCACAGGTCCGCCCTAGAATCATGATCATCGTCCTATGGATTAGCTCCTGAAAACACATGTGAAAGTAGGTACGTCAGCATAAAAATGCCTGTGAGATACATAGGTTTTGTGAAAATGGGATTCATGACTTGAGTTTAAAGAATGTTTAATAACAGTCAGTCATGAACCTTGTAATTTGTTTTGCTTTGTAAACCATTTGAAAAACGATAACATCAAATGATATGTATAGATAAGTGCAAGGTTAAATGAATAACTAAGTAAAATGAGTTGAATAAGATAAGTTGTTTGTGAAAATAATGTCTTGTGAAGAATATGTTATTTATGTAAAATGTAATGTGTCTAAACTGAAATGACTTAGATAACGCCACGATATGTAATATTATACAAACATTTATATATAGGAAGTACCAGCGGCGTATCCACCATGCTTGTATCATATTACACATGCCTCGTTACTTAAATCACTTACCCAAACCAATCCACCATGTAAATTGTTCATGTGTAAACCAAATGTCAAGTGTTATTGTAAACCATGTCAAATGTTTATGTTCGAATGTAAACCACCAAATGTGTATGTCAATGTCGACGTGTTTATGTTCAATGTAAATCATGTAATGTGTAATCCCAAAATGTATCATGTATGGTAAGCGAAATGTGTCAACTTAAACCATATGCACAAAACAAGTCGTTGAAGTAAAACGTGGTTTAAATCAGCGTTATGTTCTGCGGGAAATGCATGCTCTATTGATATTAACATTTATGTGGTATTGTAAACTATGCATACATCCAAGCCTTGAGACTGCGGCGATAAACCCTTAAACAAATTAAAGGTTTATCTAAGTTATGTATATCGAATTCGGTCATTCCTTCCAGTCCTATCAAACCCAGGACTTCAGGAATGGGAGTTGTCAATTCCTATGGTACCACTACCTACTAACGAACGGCGTAGCTAATGTTAATGAATGTATTGTCCCATGTTAAACAAACCAAATGTCATAACAAAATGAAGGCATGTGCCCATATGCTGAGTAAACATATGCAGCAGAAATGTTCATGTAAATCAATGTGTCCATATGCTGAGTAAACATATGCAACAGAAATGTTCATGTAAATCAATGTGTCCATATGCTGAGTAAACATATGCAACAGAAATGTTTATGTAAATCAATGTGTCCATATGCTGAGTAAACATATGCAACAGAAATGTTCATGTAAATCAATGTGTCCATATGCTGAGTAAACATATGCAACAGAAATGTTCATGTAAATCAATGTGTCCATATGCTGAGTAAACATATGCAACAGAAATGTAATGTAAATCAATGTACTAAGTACGCACACAATGGGCATACATAGCATGAAATGTAATGAAATCGTGTACTATAATGTACTAACAACATAGCAGGCATATGATGTGGAAACATGGAAAGCATGAATGTAACAGATAGGCACATGTGTTTCACCCCAAAACAGTTTGGAAAACAGTAAAAGATGGGGTTCTATGTACTCACCTGAGATTGCTTTGTTGTTCTTGTGAAATAACCAGGTAATGCGAGAGGTCACGGAATATCAACGGCACCTAATAGGTAGCTATGTTAATATACCGGGCCAAATCGGAAGGATCGGACAGTACGCGGGTTCGAAAACCAAACGAGTATGGAGACTCGTGTAATATGGTTTAACAAAGCCTACATACTAAAATGAAACTTAACCTAAGTGCTTACGGTCCATCACGACCCGTTTAGGTAGCTTATGCCACCTTACGCGTCGTTCGCGTAGAACGCGTTCGGAACGCCTAACATTGCGACCACAAGGTATAACCTCGGAAGGTTGTAGCTATGGTCACCTAATATGTTTGGTCGGATCCTAATGACCGACCAAAAGGGTCGGGTTCGAAAGCATAAGCGATGGTTTAGATCGCTTACCTTACGACCCTATATAAGCACTAAACTAAAAGTGACGAGCTAAGCATGTTAGAACATGCTTAACTAAGTTTAGAAACAGGTTTGACATCAAAACAAACGGCTTTGATGCCCACAAGTAGTTTGGTTACAAAATATGCAAGAATGCACATTTTGGCCGAAACTACGACTCGTCACCGAGCCTAGATAACGTGGTGATCAGTAGGTATGGTCACTACGGACCATAACCATCGTGATCACGCTCACGTTATGAAGTTCCATGAACTTCGCATCGACCATATGCTGGTCAATGCAGAAAGTCAACAAAACGTTGACTTTCGGACTCGAAAAGCGAATAAAAGAGCGAAAGAAGACTTACGGAGGGTCCCCGAGTGCTAATCAAGATCCAATAGCTCAGGTATGAAGCATAAGCATCAACTTAGAGCATTTAGATCTGATTTGTGGGTTTTTACACAAAAAGGGGGGGGTATTTATAGGAAAAGTGGAACCGTTAGGATCGTTTTATCGAATATCGTGCTTTGATCTCGCGCGTACATGTGTCCAGGGGTTAGATTCAGTGAACTTGACCCTTGGCCCTTCATTTGGGTGAAAAGGCATCGCCCTTTGATCGAACGAAAGGCCAGATTCTGCATTAAATGCAGAATCTGCTGTCAGACATGTTCACGCGGCCCGCGTGAAAGTGGGTGTAGGTCTTACGCGGGTCGCCAAGCCCCGTCTGATCTGCACCACTTGCAGAATTTACGTATTCAGCCCCTATTGCGTTTTTAAGCTATTTCCAGCCCCTTTAAGACCTGTAAAGTCACCTTTAAGACCCAAAAATGATGCCTAAACATTGTGGACATGAAACATGCCCAAAAATATGTCGGATGTCGGTTCGTTTGGCCGTACGATCGCGATGTTCGCTTAATTACGACGGAATGCGCATAAGCGTGAAAGACGATCCAAATGACGCGACGAATGGATTTTTCTCATGCCAACCACTAAGGCATAATATAAGGATGCTTACATAAATTTTTGGATGTCCGGATGTATTCAGAACGTAAGTTATGCGCGAAAGTGCAAACTTGTGCACTTTTTGACACTTTTAGCCCCTGAATGATCCAAAAGTTTGTTTTAGCATACCAAACCCCTCAAAGCCTATTTCTAAGCTATGTAAAGGATATTTATGGTATGTTTAACTTATGGACATGTTCCGGAATGTTCGTTACAGTTCAAATTGGCATACTTTCGCAGTTTGTCAAGTTTAGTCCCTGTAAGCGAATTAACTTGTTTTTGCTATACCAAAGCCTTCAAAACTTATTTCTAAGTTATGTAAAGGTTATCTAAGGTATGTTGAGTATATGTTGATGTTCCGGAGTATTTGTCGCACTAAACTGAGTACGTTTACGCACCAGTTAGCGTATAACTCTCCAGAAAGTGATGTAGAGTTTGGAATTGAATAAAAGTCAAAACACGTAAAATGTAAAACACAATGAAACAAACATTGGGATCAAATAACATTATTTTATTGATAATTGAACTGTTCATGATGATTACAGGCACAAATGTTACAAAATATCTTTTACTGGGCTCCTAAATCTGGAACGAAGGTTTTAATAACCTATTAGTTTCCTAACGGGTCTTACTTAAGTTTAAACTAAGACCGGTTAGTTTTAATGAAAGGTTTACAGTTAAAAACGCAAGATTAAGCGAAGACCAGATTAGAATGTGATTTAAACCCGACAAGTATGAAGACTTGTATAATATGGGTAAACTAAACACATTCTGGATTTTGAAGTAAAAATGACCAGGTTTGACCCGTTTCGGTTAATTCATGCAAACTAGTTACATAAACCGTACCGAATGCGAAAAATGCATAACGGGTAACCAAATGAGTCATGAACAGGTTTCCTAAGTTAATATGCTTAAAATGTGTTATGATATCTGTAGGATACCTTCCATTATGCCCAAAAACGGATTTAAAATCAATTTAGGCCCCGTAGGGGTATTTTGGTCATTTTAAAGATTATAAAAGAGGTTAAATAGTAATATGAGGTTCTGGTCTAAAATGATCAGTAAAAATATTTATTTTTATAAGTTATATCAGTAAGATATTGCATATATGTGAAATTTGTCATTTATGGCCAAACTATGCACCGTAGGGGCATTTTGGTCATTTTACATAAGCTTTAAGGGTCAAATTTGGAAATCTGAGTTCAAAACTTTTACTTACTGTTAAAGTATAAAAATTTGCTTATAATATCAGTAGGTAATGGGTCTTACGTGTTAAATATAGTTGTAACCTATACTATGCGTTTAAAAAGCTTAAAAGTCGGCATTTGATGATTTTCGGGTTATATAAGGAAAACTGAGATTTTAATCAGTCTATAAGGCTCAAAATATTTTATTTAACATATGAAATCAGTAGGAAAAGGTTTGGTATCAAACTGTTATGTAAAACTCATTTTATTAGCAAAAAAGGGCATAACCGACAATTACCGGGTCAATGCAAGAGCCCTATGTTATGATCAGTTTAAAATTTAATAAAAATTTCCAAAAATCCGTAAATATTATATTACATCAGCGGGTAGAAAGTTTGTGTCAAAATTTGGGTTTAAATAGGTTTTATGCCAAAAATGCCGTTTAATTAATAAAAAGACTTCAATTTACGATATCGAGCATAACTCCTAATTTAGACCACAAAATGATGTCAAATTTCTAGGACATGTTTATAAATCAGTAATAAAGGTTTTTGTCCTCGCACATTTTCAAAAATCTCATTTTTATATCAAAAGGGCATAATGGTCAACTTTTAAGCATTTAACGGAAGCATGCAATGAACTAGGATTTCTATGGAACCAAGTTGTATAACCTCAGAGGGTTATACTAACCTATAACATGGTCCTAAAGGAACCCTAAGACATATCTAAACTAAGCTAAATCGGGTCAGAACTGAAAGTCAAAGCAAAAGTCTACTTTTGCGACTTTCGGTTGCGAACCGAGCCTAAACTCAGAATTGTCGGGTTGAACATGCCTAAACATGTTCTTACATTATTTACCAAGTTATTTTAGTGTTAAAACATGCTCCATAACCTCTGCATTGCTAGTTATGAATTTATTTGCAAAAATAGATTCTGTTGACTTTTTAATAATAAGTTTGACCCGACAATTGACCAAGTTAGAGTGGAAATCAGTAGGTGCCCCATTAAGGGTTTATTACCTACATAATTACCAACTCATAGCCACTTTCAGTTCGAATAATGGCTGGACCATTATTGATTAATCACTAAGTCAAAGCTTAATTACGATGGCTTTGACTTTTGGTCATTAAACTAATAAAACTTGAACTTAAGGAGCTAAGAACACTTACTATGGTCCTTAGCATGAATTTGGAACTTAAGAAAACTTGCTTGAACTCCAGGAAGCTCCAGAGAAAGAGTTTTGAAATAAAATTTCAAGTGTGCAAATGACAAGTGAAGAACAAGGCCTTTATATAGGATTTTTCACTTCACAAGATCATTCCACATGACCCTACAATGATCTCTGATGACTCCAGGTGTCCCTAGTGCATGAAAATCTATTGGCACAGTCCCTGGTATCGAAATCTAGCATGCAAAGGCGGTGGAACTGGTTAAACATGCACCTGTCCTTATCTTTCTGCATCTGATGGTTCTACGCGGGCCGCGACATTCCGTTATGACCGGATTCTGTAACACCTCGAAATTTTGTGTCCAATGATGTGTTAACACGTGTCATTTGTTTACACGTGGCATCTATAATAAATAAAGGACTAATTTTGACAAACCTTGAAAGTATATAAATTCGAGGGTTATAAATGTCAACAAGGGTAAATATACTGTATAGTATCCCTAAATAATGCTTAAACCTTCAAACGAATAAATTATAGATCGTACAAAAACAAAACGCGGAAGAAAGTGAGAGATTACAAACTACAGGGGTTAACTGTGTCAACATGTTTAATAATACCTCTGAGTGACCCTTTAACGTTCCAAAGACTTTGTAACGGTATTATACCCTCACTAAAATAATATATATGAATTTCGCGAAGTTTCGATATGAAACGAGAAAGTTACGATCGAATTCGTAGAAGAAGGGTTAAAAGCGTCAACGGTGAAAGTTAAGGCTTTCCAATATAATTAATAAATAAACCGGGGACTTAATAATGCGGGTAAATAACACGAGGCCCCTATCGGTAAATAACCGAGGGCCAAACCGCAAAGTTACCCCTTCAAAACCGAAAGGTCAGGCGAATCATTACGAAAGATTTCGTTATTAATGGCTGGATTCTGCAATCATTGCAAAAGGATTTGAAAATCCTGAAATCTTAACCTCTCGCGGCCCGCGTGAAGGTTAAGCTTAAGTTGAGGCGGGCCGCGAGCCACCTCAATTACGCGCCTGGATTCTTAATCCCAGGCGGCCCGCGTAAAAGAGCATGGGAACTCCCATGCGGGCCGCGTAAAGTGCCCAGATGCAGAATTGTTGTAACTACATGGCTTTTGGAGCTTATGAACGACCAAACCTCAATCAATGAGGCATGGGTGCCCCCTACTCGACCCATAACCCTCTAATACACCTGCCATTCATCCAAGGGCACTTGTAGAGTTGTGTGTAATGATCTTGAGCCATGACATTTGCTATAAATAGCACTAGTATGCAACATAACATTCACAACATCAAAACACACACCTCTGATCAGTTCAAGAGCTCTCAAGTCCTCTTCTCTGCTCCATAAGCAAGAACACAACTTCTGTAAGTGATCTAACCCTTTGTGGTGTCACATTTCCTTAGTAAATGGCTAAGAACCAAACCGTCGTAACTACGGTTTGACTTTACAATAAATCAGTAATGGTTCAGTCTTATGACGAATCAAAAGTGGTTATGAGTTGATATTTACGTTGGTAATAAACCTCTAAAAAGGTTCCCCCTGATCACCACTCTAACTATGTCAAATGTCGAGTCAAACGTGCGGTTAAAAAGTCAACAGAAAGCTATTTTAGCGATTTATGCATAATCTGTAATGTATATGTTATGGAACCTGTTTTGACAATCATAAAACATGATAATAAGTATATAAACCTGTTTGCGCTCGTTTGAATCGATCATTTACTATATTGAACCGGTTCGGGGCCGAAAGTCGCAAAAGTTTGACTTTTGCTTTGACTTCAGTTCTGACCCGTTTTAGTGAGGTATAAATATACCTTAGGACTCTCTTAGGACCAGGTCACATATTGGTATAAACCTCTGTGGTCGGTTCATGAGTTATCCGAGTCTTTTGCGCAATTCCGTCATTCGCCTAAAAGTTGACCGTAACGGCCTTTTAAAATTAAAACGAGTATTTCGGACACGTGAACGGACCAAAACCTTGCTTGTTAAATTATAAGCATGTCCTTAAAGTTTCACGTCAATCCGAGGCCTAGAATGAGAGTTATGCTAAAAGGCGCACTTTTAAGAAAGTTTTGTAATTAATGGCGCAATTAGCATAACGCCCATCTAACCCAAGTTTTCGTCACCAAAACATTTACCCACTGTGGTAAAATAATATTTTGGGAATTTTAAAGATTTTTAATAATTTTTACCTTGCTCATAACCTGCGGTTATGGCTACGGTTCGGTAAATACCGAATATGCCCTTTTTGGCCAAAACGGGAGTTCTACAAGGTCTTTTGACCCGATTCCAGTTGCCACTGATTTTAAATAATAAATAAAGTATTTTGAACTTTATAAACTGTTCGGGAAACTCAGATTTCCTGTAGAACCCGAAAAGCTCTTTAAAAGTCTTTAAAATGACCGAAAAGCCCCTACGGGGCATAATATTAACTTAAACTCGTTACGGGCATTACGGAAGGTATCCTACTGATACCAAAATACTTTTAAGGCATATTGACTTAGGAAATAAGCGTAGGACACTTATGGTTAACCGTTTCGCCTATTTGCGCACACGGTACGGCTCATGGAACTAGTTTTCGTGCAATAGCCGATATGGGTCAAATTATATTATTTGAACCCCAAAATCCAGAGTATGAACTATAAACCCATATAAAACGAGTCTCTGAACTTGTTGGGTCCAAATCATACTCCATTCTCGGTTTTCGCCTTTTCGTGCGAATTAACCATATCTATATGTCGGAATCAACCGGTTTAAACAAGGACCGTTAGGATTCTAAGAGGTTAATTAAAACCTTCGTTCCAGATTAGGAGCCCCAGTAAAAGCTATCGGTGACTTGATCTAAATTAAGGATTTATACTTGCAAAGGTAAATACTTTAACTTATTTCCCCTATATGGGCTTGGGTTACGGTATATTAACACCGCTTGATTGAGCATTATATAATTCCATCGCTTAGGTGGTTAATTGATTAAATATGATCGGCTCATTTAAACAGTTTTGTTGCTTATAAGCCTTTGGGGGGTTTAATGACCGTTGTCCCGGATATCCTCGGCATCATTTTACGAAATGGCCACGACCATCGACATCCCGGTGTAGGCGTACACCCGGTATAAAGTGTCGACATTAAAATTAAAAGACGTAGCCGTTGGTTTTTATACTACGGTTTTACGCAAACGTGGTGTGTCTATAAATCTTTAACCCGGCACGACCCGGGCTACTGAACGCATAAAAGAACATGTAAAACGTTCACAAGATCATTATGAATTTTCCCAAGTTATAAAAGAGTTTGTGCCTTGTGCATTCAAATCAACTTTAATAAACATTTTCAAATGTGTCAGTTGAATGTATTTACCAGTGTAAACTGACGTATTTTCCCCAAAAGATTAAGTGCAGGTACCTAAACGTAAATTGGCTGGTATTAGCTCCCTAGCGTCGTGATAAGTCTCGCAAGCTTGATTGCAGTATCTGATGGAACAATACTTTA
Organism: Helianthus annuus; assembly: GCF_002127325.2. Classification (NCBI taxonomy): domain Eukaryota; kingdom Viridiplantae; phylum Streptophyta; class Magnoliopsida; order Asterales; family Asteraceae; genus Helianthus; species Helianthus annuus. Next base: position 194,146,032 of record NC_035448.2, on the reverse strand, counting down.
TGTTTATTTACGATCCGCTGTGGATTTATTCAACTTCTGTAATACATTTGATATTACAACCAGAGGTTGAAGTTTATATATTTATCTTTAAGCTTCCGCTGTGCATTATATAATTGTGTGGTTTGACTATATTATTGCCAACATCGTCACGGTAATCCCCCACCGGGCCCACCGGTGAGACACGTGGAAATCGGGGTGTGACAGGTTGGTATCGGATTGAGTCTAGACAATAACTTAGGACAAATTCGGATTATTACTCCTTTTTGTCTTTATTTTCGATTGATTTTTAATAAGTTTTGGAGCAGGAAAATGCCACCTGTTATATTCCGAGGAAGAGGAAGGGGACGTAGAGGCCGAGGAGAAATCGTGACACATCACGATCAAGAAGCTGGACCATCTGGTACAAGACATCCTTCGATGACACGGAGCGAAGAGCCACAACGACGGAGAGATCTTTACGAACCCGCGAGGCATTCCACTTCGCACAGCTCGACGCCATCCTACCGGCACTCCTTTGGGCCAGATTCAGAAAATGATCCCAACAACCCACAACCTTCCTTCATACCTCTACAACGTTCGGTTTCGCACCGAAATTACGACGACCCTACTCCATATTACATAGGTCAGTTTAATCCGGCTGACTACATACAGGAACCTTCAGGTTTTGTTCCGCTAGGGCCACAAGACCATTTTTCTGAAGATCCCATGGAGGAGGATGAGGATCCAACTGAACCAGCTCGTGGTACGCCCACGCATCCGATAGAAGTTTCTGATGGGTCATCCTTCCATGGAACACCCTATCAAGGACCTGACAGTTTCCAAGCGATGTTTGACCGACATGAATGGTACTATACGCCATCTCGACAGACATCTCAACCACCGAGACATCCACAGGATCCCTCTGAGGATTCACGCTTTGAGGCAGTTACGCCACCACCTCCGCCACCGGCACAACCAGTAATACCTGATCCACCGAGGCGTAGGAGGACAAATGCTCGTATGTCTACACGAGGAGGAGGGGGTATCCACTTCAGCACTCCTCGACATTCTAGTAGTAGCCACTATCCGCCACTACAAGAAGAAGGACCTTCAAGTCCTATACAGGAGGCGAACTCCGCACCTACTGCACGAAATTCGCCACCATTTGGGTATGACCAACCCATACCAGCTTACACAGGTCCAACGGCTTACAACCCGTTTGAACCGTCACAAGCACAATACAACTACGGCTATGAGCGCGAGCCATATGTGGTGTCGGCTAGATATAATGCGCGCTACCCTGACGGAGCACATGGAAACATGGGACCACCGGATTACTCAGCTCATGGGTATCCAATACCTCCCAGACCTCCCGTTCCGCATCAAGCGCCACAACCACGATTCTCTCCTCCCGAACAGGAAGAAATACTCCATCGACTAGATCGTGTGGAGAGAGAGTTCGAGGAAGAAAAGAAAAGCCACCGAGGATTTCTCAAAGGCTTGGCGAACCTACTAAAGGGCAAAAAGAAGAAACGTGACCACTAGCCCTTAATAGTAGTACTACTGTAATTTCTACTTTGAAATAAGTCCCTGTGTGGACAACTTATCGTATTTTAGTCCCTACGTGGACTTATCTTTAGTCCTTGCATGGACACCTATCTTGTATTAGTCCCTGCGTGGACTTGTCACTTATTTTAAAACCTCTATGGAGGTATGTACTATTTGAAAGACCCGTTTAGGGCAATATGTAATTGTATTGAGATTTTGGAATGTATGTTATGAGTTTTGTTTTAATATATATATAAAAATAAATCAAAACCATTCCTTTTATATTGATCTGCCTAAATAAAGAATCTTAAAAGGTGAAACCTAGCTTGGGGTCTGTTAAGATCTAGTCAAGATGGTACGACCTAACTGAAAAGATTCTGATTCCCTGTTAACCTCTGTACGAATGTTAACATTCATGGCAGATGTGATTCGTTATAATCACGCACGTCATTCTTATACAATAATCCTTTAAGGATTTCAAAACCCAACTAAATGATATATAAATCGTGGGTTAAATCACCAATGAAGGTGATCAATATTATAAAGACATCCATTAGTGATGCAATGCCTACGGGCCAGTATTATAAAGACATCCATTAGTGATGCAATGCCTACGGGCCAGTATTATTAAAACATCCATTAGTGATGCAGTGCCTACGGGCCAGAATTATAAAAACATCCATTAGTGATGCAATGCCTACGGGCCAGTATTATAAAGACATCCATTAGTGATGCAATGCCTACGGGCCAGTATTATTAAAACATCCATTAGTGATGTAGTGCCTACGGGCCAATATTATTAAAACATCCATTAGTGATGTAGTGCCTACGGGCCAACCATATTAAGACATCCAATAGAGGTGTAGTGCCTATGGGCCATAATAATTGTCTTATAAAGACAAAAGGCAGTGGTAGTCTATGACTCTCTGTCAGAAAGAGATAAAAGAACTACGGTTCAACTCTCTATGCCTTTGATTCTCTGAAATCTCGGCTAACATTATAAAACATCATCATGATTAGGCTTTATGCCGCCAATACTATTTATATAGTTAAAATAGGATATATTCAAATCCTAATATTTAATAAAATAAAAAGTTAACCAAATATGGTCTCTGTACCATGGTTGACAAATTGTCATACAAGACAATCATATAATAATCTCCTAAATTAAGATTTTGTTATCTTCTGTAACAGATTCAAGTTACAATGGCGGATCCCAATGGAGAGAACAGCCACACAAACGAAGATGACTATGACAATGCGTCAGTGCATTTGACAGGCGCACAACTGAAGGCTCTGATTGACAATGCTGTCTAGGCAGCTATTGATCGTCAAAATACTGAGTCTCAAGGCAGAACTGTGTCAAAACCACCCTCTAAACCAAAGACACACTCCAAACCACCCTCAGAACCCAAGAAAGATGACGACAAGCACTCGTCTACTGAGCACAGCGTTCATCGCGATAGAGAATATACTGATGCGTCAAGTGCTAAGGGTTGCACCTACAAATACTTTGTATCATGTAAGCCCCGTGAATTTACAGGGGAGAAAGGTGCGGTTGACTGTATCACCTGGCTAGACGAGATGGACACAATAGTGGACATCAGCGGGTGCGCCGAGAGGGACGTGGTTAAGTTTGTGTCCCAGTCATTCAAGGGCGAGGCCCTGGCGTGGTGGAGAGCTCTGGTGCAGGCTTCAGGTAAGTCTGCCTTATACAAAATGTCATGGGGGGAGTTTATTACCCTCATAAAAGAAAACTACTGCCCTCAGCACGAGGTTGAGAAGATTGAGGCGGATTTCGTCTCACTGGTGATGACAAACCTGGATTGTCAAGCATATCTGACAAGTTTTAACACTATGTCACGCCTGGTGCCATATCTTGTGACACCAGAACCTCGAAGGATTGCCCGTTTCATAGGGGGCTTAGAGCCGGCGATCAAGGCCAGTGTGAAGGCCTCTAGGCCGACGACCTTCAAGTCAGTTACTGACCTCTCCTTGTCTCTTACACTTGATGCTGTCCGTCTGAGGGCACAAAGGAGCAAGGAGGCTGAAAAGCGAAAACGTGAGGATGATACCTCACGAAAGTCTGGGAAAAAGCACCGTGGAAACGGTGAGGGCAAGAGAGGGTCGGAGGCAAAGAAGGAGGGGCAAGCTGATGGAAGACCTCACTGCAAGGTCTGCAAGAAACCTCACTCCGGGAAGTGTAGGTTTGCGTCTGGTTCACAGTCGCAACAAAAGACTTCATCCTGTGGGCTATGCAAGTCCAAGGATCACAAGACCGTCGAGTGCAAAAAGATAAAGGATGCAACCTGCTATGGTTGTAACGAAAAGGGGCACATAAAGAGTAACTGCCCGAAGTATGCCAAGAAGGCGGAAGAGACTAAGAAGTCAAATGCGAGAGTTTTTCGCATGGATGCAAAGGAAGCGGTTAAGGACGACAATGTGCTTACAGGTACTTTTCTCGTAAATAATATATTTGCAAGAGTACTGTTCGATTCTGGCGCTGATAAATCCTTTGTAGACCAGAAATTTTGCCAACTACTAAATATGCCAATCAAAACCCTTGACGTGAAATACGAAGTAGAGTTAGCAGACGGCACGATCGAAACCGTCTCTACTGTTCTAGAAGGATGTGAAATGTCCATTAGGAACCATTCTTTTCCTTTATCTCTACTTCCTTTCAAACTGGCGGGTTTTGACATCGTGCTAGGCATGGACTGGTTATCCCGTAATCAGGCCCAAATCATTTGCGGCAAAAGACAAATAGTTTTAAAGACTCCGAGTGGTGAATCCCTTACCATTCGAGGGGATACGCATTACGGATTGCCCGAAGACGTATCTATGCTGAAAGCTTCAAGGTGTTTGAACAGAGGCTGTGTAATTTACATGGCTCAAGTAATAATAGAAGAACCAAAGCCGAAGATCGAGGATCTTCCTGTCATTTCTGAATACCCCGAGGTTTTTCCTGAAGAACTACCTGGTTTGCCACCAGATAGACAAGTGGGGTTCAGAATTGACATCATTCCTGGAGCAGCTCCAATAGCAAGAGCACCTTACAGGCTGGCTCTGACGGAAATGAGAGAACTGAGGACCCAGTTGGATGAACTGCTGGCGAAAGGTTTTATCAGACCTAGTTCATCTCCCTGGGGAGCTCCTGTCCTATTTGTAAAGAAGAAGGACGGATCGATGCGGTTGTGCATCGACTATAGAGAGCTAAATAAAATTACCATAAAGAATAGATATCCTTTACCAAGGATCGATGATCTATTCGATCAGCTGCAAGGAGCAAGCTATTTTTCCAAGATCGACTTAAGGTCGGGTTATCATCAACTAAGGGTCAGAGATGAAGATGTACACAAGACTGCATTTAGGACTCGCTATGGTCATTACGAGTTCCTAGTGATGCCTTTTGGGCTCACAAATGCACCGGCTGCGTTCATGGATCTCATGAACCGCGTTTGCAAGCCGTACTTGGACAAATTCGTCATAGTCTTCATCGACGATATCCTTATCTATTCCAAGAATCAAGCTGACCACGAGAAGCACCTCCGTTGCATTCTCGAATTACTACAGCGTGAGAAACTCTACGCCAAATTCTCGAAGTGTGAATTCTGGCTAAGAGAGGTTCAATTTTTAGGTCACGTTGTGAGTGAGCGTGGTATCCAAGTGGATCCCGCTAAAGTAGAGGCAGTCATGAACTGGCAAGAGCCAAAGACGCCTACCGAAATTCGTAGTTTCCTGGGGTTAGCAGGATACTACCGGAGATTTATTGAAAATTTTTCGAGGATTGCTGCGCCCTTGACTTCCTTGACCAAGAAGAAAGAAAAGTACATTTGGGGCCCGAAGCAGCAAGAGTCCTTCGAAATACTGAAGCAAAAGCTAAGCAACGCACCTGTGTTGACTTTACCTGAAGGTACAGATGAATTCGTAGTTTACTGCGATGCATCACACACAGGCACGGGGTGTGTGCTTATGCAGAAGGGCAAGGTGATTGCCTATGCTTCAAGACAATTAAAGGTGCATGAAAAGAATTACACCACCCACGACTTGGAGTTGGGTGCCGTTGTATTTGCACTGAAGTTATGGAGGCACTACCTTTATGGTATTAAATTTGTGATTTATTCAGATCACAAAAGCCTTCAGCACCTGTTCAACCAGAAAGAGTTGAACATGAGACAGCGCCGTTGGATGGAAACCCTGAATGATTATGACTGTGAAATCAGGTACCATCCCGGCAAGGCGAATGTAGTCGCCGATGCCTTGAGCAGGAAAGAAAGGGTAAAACCTATTCGAATCAATGCCAAGAGCATTGAGGTCAAGAACAATTTAATTGAAAGGATTTTGGCTGCACAGCGAGAGGCTGTGTTGGAAGCTAATTATCCTAATGAAAAGCTGGGAGTAACTGAGGAGCAGTTGACTCTTAGCAAGGATGGAATTCTTAGGCTGAACGGACGTATATGGGTTCCGATTTATGGAGGACTACGAGATGTTGTTCTCCAGGAAGCCCATAGTTCCAAATACTCAGTCCATCCTGGTGCTGATAAGATGTACCAAGACTTAAAGGCAAATTATTGGTGGATAGGCTTGAAAAAGTCTGTAGCCGCCCATGTAGCAAAGTGCTTGACTTGTGCTCAAGTCAAAGCCGAGCACCAAAAGCCATCTGGCTTGCTACAACAGCCTGAACTTCCCGAGTGGAAGTGGGAATGCGTAACTATGGACTTCATAACCAAGTTACCCAAAACCAGGAAAGGAAACGATACAATATGGGTCATAGTTGATAGGCTGACTAAATCAGCTCATTTTCTACCCATCAAGGAGACGTATAGCTCCGATATGTTAGCCCAACTATATGTTGATAAGATTGTAGCCTTACACGGCATACCTGTGTCTATTATCTCCGACAGGGATACTAGATACACATCTCACTTCTGGAAGAGTTTCCAGCAATCTTTGGGCACGCGTTTGAACTTTAGTACGGCTTACCATCCACAGACGGACGGTCAAAGTGAGCGTACTATCCAAACGCAAGAAGACATGCTTCGTGCATGTGCGATCGATTTAGGTGGTAACTGGGATAAAAATCTACCCCTGATCGAATTCTCCTACAATAATAGCTACCACACCAGCATAAAGGCTGCGCCTTTTGAGGCATTATATGGTAGGAAATGTAGATCGCCTGTTTGTTGGGCGGAAGTAGGAGAGGTCCAATTATCGGGACCAGAGATTGTTTTCCAGACGACGGACAAGATTGTCCAGATCCGGGAACGTCTCAAGGCTGCCCGCGATAGGCAGAAGAGCTACGCTGATCCAAAGCGTAAGGATTTTCACTTCGAAGTGGGTGAAAAGGTATTACTTAAGGTATCACCCTGGAAGGGGGTGATGCGTTTCGGCAAGAAAGGCAAACTGAGTCCGAGATACATAGGACCTTTTGAGGTCATTGAACGGGTCGGATCAGTTGCCTATAAGTTGAACTTGCCTGAAGAGCTCAATGGAATTCACAATGTGTTCCACATCTGCAATCTCAAAAAGTGCTTCGCCGACGAGTCGTTGGTGATTCCACACACAGATGTGCATATAGATGAGAGCTTAAAGTTCATAGAAAAACCTTTGTCGATTGAAGATCGACAGGTGAAGAAGCTTCGCAGAAAGCACGTACCGATTGTAAAAGTCAAATGGGATGCTCGTAGAGGTCCTGAATATACGTGGGAAGTCGAAGCTACAATGAAAGAAAAATACCCCTATTTATTTGAGTAAATCTCGGGTCGAGATTTATTTTAAGGGGGCGAGGATGTAACACCACGAAATTTTGTGTCCAATGATGTGTTAACACGTGTCATTTGTTTACACGTGGCATCTATAATAAATAAAGGACTAATTTTGACAAACCTTGAAAGTATATAAATTCGAGGGTTATAAATGTCAACAAGGGTAAATATACTGTATAGTATCCCTAAATAATGCTTAAACCTTCAAACGAATAAATTATAGATCGTACAAAAACAAAACGCGGAAGAAAGTGAGAGATTACAAACTACAGGGGTTAACTGTGTCAACATGTTTAATAATACCTCTGAGTGACCCTTTAACGTTCCAAAGACTTTGTAACGGTATTATACCCTCACTAAAATAATATATATGAATTTCGCGAAGTTTCGATATGAAACGAGAAAGTTACGATCGAATTCGTAGAAGAAGGGTTAAAAGCGTCAACGGTGAAAGTTAAGGCTTTCCAATATAATTAATAAATAAACCGGGGACTTAATAATGCGGGTAAATAACACGAGGCCCCTATCGGTAAATAACCGAGGGCCAAACCGCAAAGTTACCCCTTCAAAACCGAAAGGTCAGGCGAATCATTACGAAAGATTTCGTTATTAATGGCTGGATTCTGCAATCATTGCAAAAGGATTTGAAAATCCTGAAATCTTAACCTCTCGCGGCCCGCGTGAAGGTTAAGCTTAAGTTGAGGCGGGCCGCGAGCCACCTCAATTACGCGCCTGGATTCTTAATCCCAGGCGGCCCGCGTAAAAGAGCATGGGAACTCCCATGCGGGCCGCGTAAAGTGCCCAGATGCAGAATTGTTGTAACTACATGGCTTTTGGAGCTTATGAACGACCAAACCTCAATCAATGAGGCATGGGTGCCCCCTACTCGACCCATAACCCTCTAATACACCTGCCATTCATCCAAGGGCACTTGTAGAGTTGTGTGTAATGATCTTGAGCCATGACATTTGCTATAAATAGCACTAGTATGCAACATAACATTCACAACATCAAAACACACACCTCTGATCAGTTCAAGAGCTCTCAAGTCCTCTTCTCTGCTCCATAAGCAAGAACACAACTTCTGTAAGTGATCTAACCCTTTGTGGTGTCACATTTCCTTAGTAAATGGCTAAGAACCAAACCGTCGTAACTACGGTTTGACTTTACAATAAATCAGTAATGGTTCAGTCTTATGACGAATCAAAAGTGGTTATGAGTTGGTATTTACGTGGGTAATAAACCTCTAAAAAGGTTCCCCCTGATCACCACTCTAACTATGTCAAATGTCGAGTCAAACGTGCGGTTAAAAAGTCAACAGAAAGCTATTTTAGCGATTTATGCATAATCTGTAATGTATATGTTATGGAACCTGTTTTGACAATCATAAAACATGATAATAAGTATATAAACCTGTTTGCGCTCGTTTGAATCGATCATTTACTATATTGAACCGGTTCGGGGCCGAAAGTCGCAAAAGTTTGACTTTTGCTTTGACTTCAGTTCTGACCCGTTTTAGTGAGGTATAAATATACCTTAGGACTCTCTTAGGACCAGGTCACATATTGGTATAAACCTCTGTGGTCGGTTCATGAGTTATCCGAGTCTTTTGCGCAATTCCGTCATTCGCCTAAAAGTTGACCGTAACGGCCTTTTAAAATTAAAACGAGTATTTCGGACACGTGAACGGACCAAAACCTTGCTTGTTAAATTATAAGCATGTCCTTAAAGTTTCACGTCAATCCGAGGCCTAGAATGAGAGTTATGCTAAAAGGCGCACTTTTAAGAAAGTTTTGTAATTAATGGCGCAATTAGCATAACGCCCATCTAACCCAAGTTTTCGTCACCAAAACATTTACCCACTGTGGTAAAATAATATTTTGGGAATTTTAAAGATTTTTAATAATTTTTACCTTGCTCATAACCTGCGGTTATGGCTACGGTTCGGTAAATACCGAATATGCCCTTTTTGGCCAAAACGGGAGTTCTACAAGGTCTTTTGACCCGATTCCAGTTGCCACTGATTTTAAATAATAAATAAAGTATTTTGAACTTTATAAACTGTTCGGGAAACTCAGATTTCCTGTAGAACCCGAAAAGCTCTTTAAAAGTCTTTAAAATGACCGAAAAGCCCCTACGGGGCATAATATTAACTTAAACTCGTTACGGGCATTACGGAAGGTATCCTACTGATACCAAAATACTTTTAAGGCATATTGACTTAGGAAATAAGCGTAGGACACTTATGGTTAACCGTTTCGCCTATTTGCGCACACGGTACGGCTCATGGAACTAGTTTTCGTGCAATAGCCGATATGGGTCAAATTATATTATTTGAACCCCAAAATCCAGAGGATGAACTATAAACCCATATAAAACGAGTCTCTGAACTTGTTGGGTCCAAATCATACTCCATTCTCGGTTTTCGCCTTTTCGTGCGAATTAACCATATCTATATGTCGGAATCAACCGGTTTAAGCTACGGCTAATACAAGGACCGTTAGGATTCTAAGAGGTTAATTAAAACCTTCGTTCCAGATTAGGAGCCCCAGTAAAAGCTATCGGTGACTTGATCTAAATTAAGGATTTATACTTGCAAAGGTAATACTTTAACTTATTTCCCCTATATGGGCTTGGGTTACGGTATATTAACACCGCTTGATTGAGCATTATATAATTCCATCGCTTAGGTGGTTAATTGATTAAATATGATCGGCTCATTTAAACAGTTTTGTTGCTTATAAGCCTTTGGGGGGTTTAATGACCGTTGTCCCGGATATCCTCGGCATCATTTTACGAAATGGCCACGACCATCGACATCCCGGTGTAGGCGTACACCCGGTATAAAGTGTCGACATTAAAATTAAAAGACGTAGCCGTTGGTTTTTATACTACGGTTTTACGCAAACATGGTATGTCTATAAATCTTTAACCCGGCACGACCCGGGCTACTGAACGCATAAAAGAACATGTAAAACGTTCACAAGATCATTATGAATTTTCCCAAGTTATAAAAGAGTTTGTGCCTTGTGCATACAAATCAACTTTATTAAACATTTTCAAATGTGTCAGTTGAATGTATTTACCAGTGTAAACTGACGTATTTTCCCCAAAAGATTAAGTGCAGGTACCTAAACGTAAATTGGCTGGTATTAGCTCCCTAGCGTCGTGATAAGTCTCGCAAGCTTGATTGCAGTATCTGATGGAACAATACTTTATGTTTATTTACGATCCGCTGTGGATTTATTCAACTTCTGTAATACATTTGATATTACAACCAGAGGTTGAAGTTTATATATTTATCTTTAAGCTTCCGCTGTGCATTATATAATTGTGTGGTTTGACTATATTGTTGCCAACATCGTCACGGTAATCCCCCACCGGGCCCACCGGTGAGACACGTGGAAATCGGGGAGTGACAGATTCCAACTTTTAAACTTTGCAGTTTTGGTCCCTGGTCCATTTTTAATTTAGATAACTTCTATTTATTGCATTTAGGACCCCCATAGTTAACTTTTAAGGACCTTGGGTCATAAACTAACTCCGTTAAGCTCCCAGTTAGATGTACTATCACCCGAAAAGTCTTGTTTCCTTCGAAACTCCACAAAACTAATATCTGATAATCTTGAGAGCAAAATATATAATCATTACAATGTTTTTAGGTTTGTTAAAAGGTCACTCAGAGGTAACTTTTAACATGTTGACACTTTTAACCCTTATGTTTCGTAAAATCCTTATTTTAAGCGCAAATGACTTTCTAAGTTCAATAAATTATTCGTTAAAGAATACGAACGTCGTGTGAGGTCAACCAAAGACACAAGAATGGCATGTTGACACTTTGGATCCTTTTACTAACATATTTACATTGTTTGGAAATTTTAGTCCCTTCAGAAGTTCAGATCAATCTATTATACGTTTAAAGTCAACGACACGTGTCTTTATAATATTGGTCATGATTTTACGAGGTGTTACATCCTTACCCCTTAAAAGAAATCTTGACCTCGAGATTTACTGAAATAAATGAGGGTACTTCTGTTTCATTGTGGATTCTACCTCCCACGTGTATTCTGGGCCTCTACGGGCATCCCATTTTACCTTCACAATCGGCACATGCTTCCTTTGAAGCTTCTTAAGCTGTCGATCCTCGATAGATAGAGGTTTTTCAACAAACTTTAAGCTCTCATCTATCTGCACGTCCTTATGCGACATTGCTAGCGACTCGTCGCCTAGACATTTCTTTAAGTTGCAGATGTAGAATACATTATGTATTCCATTAAGCTCTTCTGGCAGATTTAGCTTGTAAGCCACTGTTCCGACATATTCGATGATCTCGAATGGTCCTATGTATCTTGGGCTTAACTTGCCTTTCTTGCCAAAATGCATCACTCCTTTCCAGGGTGATACCTTAAGTAACACTTTATCACCTACCTCGAATTTCAGAGGTTTACGCCTTTTATCTGCGTAGCTTTTCTGCCAATCCCTGGCAGCTTTGAGACGATCACGTATCTGCACAATCTTATCTGTTACTGTTACTGATTGGCCTGTTAGTAGTAACTAAATTACTATTGATCACCCAAGTTGTTATTAATGACTTGCTACTGCTGATAACAGTTACCAATGACATCACCGGTTAGTGTTACTCGCAATTGTTACTCGTAGTATAACGTTGCCAATTATAGTTGCTATTGATAGACCTGTTTCCATTTAAATTCAACTCTCACGAATAGTTGGTTTCTTCTAACGTGCTAATCAACCAAACATGCGAAGGGAGTGATGCCCTCTTGGAGCCCTTGGTCACTATGGGGCTTCACCCCTTTGAACAATTGTATAGGTATCAGAAGAGAGAACACTCTTGTACAATTAAATCCCAATTACTTAAATGTCTTGACCACATCAAAGTCACCAACAACATAGAAGATGGCTCTATTGTAAAGTGATTGTGAAAAATATAGGTGATATAAACAAAAATGCACATATTTTTATATCAATTTACGGCCACTTTTTATTATGTTTTGTTAAATAAATATTCAACATAGGCTTAGTTTGGTTTATATTTTATTTACAGGAGAAAACTAACTCAAGATGAACAAAGGAAGCAAAATCGGGGGAAAACTGAAGAAAACAGAAGTAATTGTCTAGATATGCCCCATGTCTCGCCAGACACGTCCCACCCCTCGGATCCGGAAACTGCCAGAACCTCCAGAAGACCACAGTGCGAAGCCTAGTCAAGAAAGGCCCAGACACGCCATGTGTCCTAAAGGCACGCCCCGTATCTCGGTACCACATTGACAAAAATTGACTTCTGGAAGATTTGTAAGATCCCGGGGGACCCACAAAGTTGACCATGCCCCGTGCCTGGCAAACACGCCCCGTGCCTCGCCAACGGGGAGTATTAGGTCATCTAGCCAGGCACGGCCAACGCCATCCAGGCACGCCCAGTGTCTGGTGTCTTTGATAAGAATAGAAGAACAAAATCGACTAAAACCTACAATACACCAAAATCGATCAAAATCAACAACCTAGAACAAAATCGTCGAGACCAAAGTTGACCAAACGAATGATGGATGAAAATGAATAATTCAACCCAGACTTTGAAGTTAAAACCAGAAATTAACTCGATAAAGAATATGAAGACCAGTGTAGAGTGAAACGATTAAGAAGATAAAGATAACTAACCTAAATTAAACGATGGTGAACGAGACGGTTACTGACGACCCTCTACCCGAAGTCTGAGTTTCATACCATATAATTAGGTATTAGAACCATGGGTTCCATTGAAAGTTGTTTAATTGTTTAGTTAAGCGGGTGGTGAGTACTTTCAAAAACCATAATTAGATCTCAATTGATCGAATATGTGTTGACAATGGAAATCAAACTATTTGCACGCAACGAAAGAGGAAGATTAATATGGAAATTGAATAACTAGAGTGAGACCAGGTGAATGTAGATGATGATGGAAATTGAATAATTAGGTGAATAAGAGTACTTTCCAATTCCTTCCCCGAATTCTAATTCCTACAAAAACTTTCCACGAATCAAACGAGCCCTTAAGGTCTTTAGAAGCTAATTTGAATTATTTTGGCTCATGTTCTACAAAGAAAGTGGAATATACAAAAAAATGTTAATATGTGCCAAATATGCTTGATGATGTGGCTTGAAAACACTAGTTTTAACTCTAGTAACCATGGGATGAGTGTTAGAATAATCCACTATTGATGACAGAAGCTATACGATTGTAACTGGAGCCGGGACAGACTGCGATCGTTGTTGAGACATAACCGACACCTTGCCAGGCAGACTGATGACACAAATGATGCCTGGTTCATATGTAGTAGTATGTGGTACAGATAAACTAGCAGCGAATGGAGTACTAGTAGGAGAACTGATATGAGACCTAATTGTTGTTGAATAAACATGATGAATAGAGGGGTATTTTATAAAATCTATCAACTTAATAAAGGACAAGTCCATTGAAGATAAATTTCCTGAATAATGAAAACACGTCTTAACAAATCGAGCATGACATGTAACATAAACACAAGATGTGGTTGGATCAATACAATGAAGACCTTTGTTTGTTAACGGTACCCAAGAAATACACATGGAATATTGCATGGAGAAAGCTTATGTGGAGCATATTCTTTCAAATAAAGGAATCACCCACCATCCAAATTTGCGAAAGCTACTATCAACTGGTACCTGATGAAAAAAGTAACTCAAATGGAGACTTATCATCCAAAAAAATAGGCAAACGATTTATAGTGTAGACAACCCTAAAAGTATCCACTAAATGGGAAGATGGAATATGTGCATTAAACAACATGGACAACCTCGTATCAACAATATGCCCATGCTTCCTTTTTGCACGTCCATTTTGTTGAGGTGTATATGGACACGATCAGTGGTGGATCTTGCCCGTTGAACGTCCCAGGGCCAAAAGACACGGGCATTAAAAAATGCCCGGGCCGAACATAATATATATATAAAATTTCGATCGAAATGCGAAAAATTAGCACTACGGCCGAAAAACTTGCCAGGGTCGTGGCCCTGGCACAGGCCTTCTAAGATCCGCCCATGGACACGATAACCGTTGAAGTGTGCCATTAGTCATAAGAAGTTGATGGACATTGTGATTGACAAATTTTGTGCCATCATCCCTCTTGAAGGTTAATATTTTTAGAAAATTATGTTTGGGCAAGGTTAAAGAAAATAGTAAAGACTATGAAAAATCAATATTTTTAGTAGATGAAACCAAGTGAAGCAAGAGTAGTCATCCACAAAGATAACATAAGAATGATAACCAACAACAACAATAACTTATACAGGACCCCATAAATCACAATGTGTTAAGTCCAATGATTTTGGAGATTGTTTCTCATTTGCCTCAAATGGTAAATGATGAGCCTTTGCAAGCTGACAAGCAGAGCAAACATTGGGTTTGCACAACAATGAAGCAACAAGAATATAACCTGACCTAATTAGCATAGAAATAAGAGAAAAGGCCACATGCCTCAATCTGTTATGCCATAATTCGAATGAGGCACTGTTAGTGTAATTAGAAACTACTGATAAAGCTTATGTCCAATCTCTAAGAACATATAACCTTCTTACACATTTACATCTGGTAAGAACCCTTTTGGTTTGTCTGTCTTGAAAATAGATGAAGGGTTGTGAAAATAAGACGTCTACAGAATTATTTGTTGTAAGTTTGCTAGTTGACATTTTTTTTCAGATTCAGAATAGTTAAGACATCATGTAATCTAACATTACTAGCAACCACTGCATTTCCAGTATGTGATATGGGAAGACTGTGGTCATTATCAAAGGCGACTCGTGTAGTACCATAGTGATGTGTGTAAAATGCAACATATAAATCACATCAATTAAGGCATAAAACTAACCCTTTTTAAGTACTAATGTTGGAAAAAGTGTGTTTTTGTCTTCCTTTTGTATTTTCAGGATGAAATGAGCTCAAAATCACAAAAGAAGCAAAAAGACAGCTAATTCTAGCATAAATACAAGAAAATGAACAAAAGTAGACTGCCCGGACCCTCAACGGCACCTCCCAAGGCAAAGGAGAAGAAACAGAGTCTGAACACGCCCCGTGTCCAGCGAACACGGGGGCGTGCCCAGGAAGCAGCAGAAAAGACAAACCAGTAGAAGCTTCCATTGCCCACCACGGGGCCGTGTCCAACGGGCACAGGGGCGTGGTGAAAGTACAGCAGACGCATTAATTGTAATTGCGAATTACAATTAATGAAGAGAGAGAATGTCAGACGGGCACGGGGCCGTGTCCAGCGGACACGGGGCCGTGTCCAGCCTTCTGTTCAGCCTATAAATAGAGGAGCTTGGCTTCATTCTCTCTCATCCCTTGGCACACCACCTCTCTCACACTTCATCCACCACCCACCACCACCATAACACCATCATCCACCACCATCATCCATTGTCCATCATAGAGTGTGTGAGTCGTCTCGGGATCCAAGATTGATCGTAAGAGTTCTTGACAATCAAGGCCATGTTTGCCTAAGTCTCTTACATCACTTGGTGAAGACAAGTGTTTAGTATAATACTTTTTATTTTTAATCTTTTGCACTTTTTATTTGGTTTTGTATTAATGACTTTAATAACTAGTTACTTATGTTGAAGGTGATCTTTCCTTATCGTTTGTCCGTGGTGTCTTGGCATTATTTTACTGTCTATATAAAATAAAAGATTTTCACCATTCATATCTCCACGGTCTATATGGAGGTATGTTGGCTACCTGGTCGGGGGTTAAGGGAACGGTTTGGTAAGGGTCTTGCCCTTGTTCAGCGTTTAGAGGTCCTGCTTGGGACCTGGGTCAATTTTAGTAGGATCTCCTTCAATGCCCATAGGTATTGGATGGCGGGGATCCAAACTCTTTGACCCCCTCATAAGTTAAATACTATTAATACTATAACCCGGCTATTTAGGACTGTATCCCTGCTGACTCAGACTACTTAGCCGAGGGTAACGTCACCGCCAAAAGCGGGGCCTACCACAATTTGCATTAATAACTTAATTCATTATCTTTCAATAATCCGACCCTTTAGGATTGTATCCTTGCTGACTCAAACTACTAGGTTGAGGGTAACGTCGCCTTCAAAAGAGGGGCCTACTACAATAACTAAGATAATCTCTTAAACAAGTGCAAAAGTGCGAAAATAATCAAAGGTTATACTAATACACGTGTCGGATCCAAGTGATTCATCTTGTCTATCTGTTTTTATTTTATTTTTATTTTCAGCATTTAGTTAGTTTTTATTTTTCTTAGTTTAAAACATTTTTCTAACCTTTTGATTTGATTAGACGTTGAGGATAAACCGGTATTAAAAGCTCTTGTGTCCTTGGACGACCTCGGTATCTTACCAACACTATACTACGTCCACGATGGGTGCACTTGCCCATATGTGTGTTTAGTGTTAGTGAATATCGTGTTTTATAAATTTAAAACTTGGCTAAAGGTGTAAAAAGGGCTTAATTATATATCTAAATTATATACACATCAACACACATCAAGTTTTTGGCGCCGCTGCCGGGGACACAAGGATTTTAAGAAAGTTAGGAATCAACGGCCTAATCATATTTTTATTTTTCTTTAATTTTTTAGGATTTTTTTTAGTTTTTCAGCTTCTGCAGAGCTCAACACGGGGCCGTGCCTGCTGAACACGCCCCGTGCTCAATCATTGGAACTGGCAATCCTGTTTTAAGTCAGACAGTAAGCTGAACACGGGGCCGTGTCCACTCAACACGCCCCCATGCCCAAGATTCAGTTGCTGAAAACAGAACCGTTAGATCCCGGCGGTTGGTAATTTCTGACACAAACATGAGTGATAGTAATTCTTTTTACTTTCGGCACTCTTATGGTTTGTGGTGTCGAATATGTGGAGGCGAACATGAGGAATTAAAATGTTATTTTCTCACTTATAGGCCCCACTATATAGACCCACCGATTCCTTGTAACCTTAAGAGGGGCGAAAGTAAAAATAAGCACTATTTCTCCCTCGAATGCGCCCAGCCAGATATTCTAGGAGAAATGCTCCTTGACGAGTTATTTCAACTAGAAGAACTACTTCTCAATTGGTCAAAAGAACTTAGGAAGGATTTTTTAGATCCATCCCAAGATGATGACCATGAGGAAATGTTGGAACCGCATTCCGACAACCTCGTTGCTCCCGAAAACACCTTCTTACCTAGAAAAGACGTGGACGATAGTCGTCCCTGTGCCGATTGTGCCGTGAAGGACTCCCCGTCGACCTCGTTCGGTGCATACATAGACCTGAGCGATTCGGCATACACCTTCTTTAACGAGAGCCCGGGAAAGGGTTGGACTTGTCCACCTAGAATGAAAATAGGAATCACCCTCACCGACAACCTCTTGCGTTCTCGCCTTAGTATAGGACAATTAAGGTATCTTAGGCACTTTGGGGTTGTTCCAACAAGTCAAGAGCCACCCGATATAAATTAACTCCTTAGTAGAGACAAAACTTCATAAAACAGCTTTCCGACACGGGGCCGTGCCCGGCCAACACGCCCCCGTGTCCACCAAAAGATTCCCTTCTGATCAGAACGTCAGAATACGGACAAACTATGTCAGAATTTTATCTGCACACGGGGCCGTGTCCAGCAGGCTGTCGTTTTCTATAAATGCAGCCAAAAATCCTGCACATTTGGACCAACTTGGGACAGAGATTTGAAGGAATCTTCTCTCAAACAATCCTAGGTAAGTCTAAAAGAAGTTTCCAACAACCCATCTTGTCCTTTCCTCTTCTAGACATTTCCTTCTTCTTCATCTTTCTTCAAGAACTACCATGAAAAGTTTAAATTTTCAATCTTTGTGGTAGGAAACAATGAGTTTTGATCATGGAATCTTGGTAAAAACATGTTATGTAACATTGTTTAGAGTTATTTACTGTCAAAAAGCTTGCATAAACTCAGGAAATAACTTAAAAACCCAAGATTCCTTGCTCTAAAATTCTGCAGAAAGATGAACACGGGGCCGTGCTCAATGAGCACGGGGCCGTGTCCAGAAACTGTTTCGTCATATAAACTGCTTTTGGTTTATTTTTCGTAGAATGGCGAGTGAAAACAGCGAAACATCATCCGTTCATTCCTCAAACAGCCGAAGGGGAAGGAGGCCCTCCGTTGAAGCTACACTTGTGCACTACGTGATAGCACTGAGGGAAGCTCTCGACGAAATGACGTCAGTAGAGGAGGTCCTCATTGACCGTATTAACGATCTTACAATGGGACTTGAAAGCAGCTTCCAAGAGATTAACCTTTTGCACCAAAGGTTAAACATTTTGGTAGCACCTCCTATGGAACCAGTCCTTCCACAACAAGACTGGAACTTGGCACTCGGTGTTAACAACCCTACCGGGTGGGGAGACTTTCCCGCAGAACCTCCCATGGAAAACCCACAAGAAGTTCCAGCGGAAGTTGAAACTCCTCAAACTAATGCGAACGAGCCCTCTTTTCTCCTTCCAAGGGAGGTAGAGGAGTGGCTTGCCGACATATGAGGAGAACCACACCCGGAAGTAGGAGTTCTAAAAAGCCTTATCTAACCAAGATTAGTAGCTTCTTGGAAATTTTGCTAAATTAAAATAAAACATAGGGCTAGAACTCCATAAGTTTAATAGTTATGTAATTTTTATCTTTATCTTTATGTAATGTCTCTCTATGATTAGTAATGTTATGATGGTTTTTAAGATTGATGGTTGTTTTAACGAATAAAACACACTCATGGTGGTAATGGATGAAAAAGGGAACGAGAAAAATGGAACCATGCACGAAGAACAGAACAACCCGACAAAAATCTCCATCTCAGAAGGCTCAACACGGGCCGTGCCCAACCAACACGACCCCGTGCTGAGCCCCCTGCAGAAAATCACCCAGTTCAGGTAACTGGACACGGGCCGTGTTCAGCGGACACGCCCCCGTGTCCAGGCTTCTGTTTCAATTCTCTAATTTTTGTTACTGGCACTTGACCACGGGGCCGTGCCCGGTCAACACGGGGCCGTGTCCAGGATGCCAGTAACATAAATCTTTGCTTTTAAACCCACTTTTACACATTCTAATCAACCAAAAACTTTATTTTTGGACACATTGAGGACAATGTGTAATTTAAGTGTGGGGGGGATGCTAAAACCTTGAATTTTGCAAATCCTAAACACAAGCCTTACACAAAACTCTATTGGAACCGCTAAACACCCCAAATTTTTTTTCAAAAACTTTTTCATTTTTTTTTACTTGTCTTAAGTTTAAGTTGGGAATAACAAGTTCTAAAAAGGGTATATTTTTACAAGTTTACAACCGATAGCGTCGTGAGAAAAAGAACCAACATAAGAAAATTATGAAACGGCATAACAAGTCTAGTTAAAAATTTGATTATATATACTTGGTCACATTAAAAACCCATTCCCACAAAAGTGAGTTTTGAGCCTTTATTGAGCATAAAAATATACATATTTAGATTAAATGCTCATCTTTCGTTTCTTGTGTGAATAGCCGCTTGGTTCTTACAAATCTAGAACTTGCCACGACGATACATTCCCGGTCCTTACCAACTTAAACCCAAGTAAGTAAATGATGGAGGCATTAGGACTAACCATTTTTCTTTCAACACCATTATTTTTAATTTTTATCACCTACCCAAAAATCCCCCTAGATAGCCCCTTTGAGCCTAAACCTTTCATTTCATTACCCCAAAAACCCTTTTTACCCACCAAAAACCTTTTTATTTTTCACCCTTTATTTTAGTAACAAGCCCGGTTTTTCGTAAACTCGCTTTTTTATGAAAAAAAAAAATTTTTGATGAAGTCAAAAAACAAACAAAAGCTATATAAAAGCTTGTTTGGAGAAATACTTCAAAATAAAAAGTCGCTAAAGACAAGGCATTTTACGAAAACCGACGCTTTTTACGATTTTCGCCCTTTTTACTAACCACTAACCAACCACCCACCTTTAACCCAAGCCTAACCCTTTACCCCAAAAAGTCCTCTTGATATTTACAAAGGTAAAAAGTTAAAAAGGAGGAGGATTGATTGCTTGGCAAGCCTATGGAAGGCGTAAGTTCCATGCCGCTCTCGAGTGATTCACTAAAATATACACCTTCGGCCGAGTGTTGAGTGATCTCCCGTGAGGTATGTGAACTTGTATATAAATGGAATTTTAATAAGGCATGCTATGCCCAAATAAGTAATTTATCTTATGAAACGTTCAAAATAAATCATAACGAATAGGATTGTAAATAAATAAAAATAAAACCTATAAAGACCTTGGATTCCCGACACTCTAGGACAAGCTAAAAAAAAAAAAAAAAAAAAAAAAAAAAAAAAAAAAACTTCTCTCCTACCTATTCCATTTGGGAGTGTAAGCCACATTTAAAGAGTTTTGCTTGAGGACAAGCAAAAGTTCAAGTGTGGGGGTATTTGATGTGTGTAAAATGCAACATATAAATCACATCAATTAAGGCATAAAACTAACCCTTTTTAAGTACTAATGTTCGAAAAAGAGTGTTTTTGTCTTCCTTTTGTATTTTCAGGATGAAATGAGCTCAAAATCACAAAAGAAGCAAAAAGACAACTAATTCTAGCATAAATACAAGAAAATGAACAAAAGTAGACTGCCCGGACCCTCAACGGCACCTCCCAAGGCAAAGGAGAAGAAACAGAGTCTGAACACGCCCCGTGTCCAGCGAACACGGGGGCGTGCCCAGGAAGCAGCAGAAAAGACAAACCAGTAGAAGCTTCCATTGCCCACCACGGGGCCGTGTCCAGCGGGCACAGGGGCGTGGTGAAAGTACAGCAGGCGCATTAATTGTAATTGCGAATTACAATTAATGAAGAGAGAGAATGTCAGACGGGCACGGGGCCGTGTCCAGCGGACACGGGGCCGTGTCCAGCCTTCTGTTCAGCCTATAAATAGAGGAGCTTGGCTTCATTCTCTCTCATCCCTTGGCACACCACCTCTCTCACACTTCATCCACCACCCACCACCACCATAACACCATCATCCACCACCATCATCCATTGTCCATCATAGAGTGTGTGAGTCGTCTCGGGATCCAAGATTGATCGTAAGAGTTCTTGACAATCAAGGCCATGTTTGCCTAAGTCTCTTACATCACTTGGTGAAGACAAGTGTTTAGTATAATACTTTTTATTTTTAATCTTTTGCACTTTTTATTTGGTTTTGTATTAATGACTTTAATAACTAGTTACTTATGTTGAAGGTGATCTTTCCTTATCGTTTGTCCGTGGTGTCTTGGCATTATTTTACTGTCTATATAAAATAAAAGATTTTCACCATTCATATCTCCACGGTCTATATGGAGGTATGTTGGCTACCTGGTCGGGGGTTAAGGGAACGGTTTGGTAAGGGTCTTGCCCTTGTTCAGCGTTTAGAGGTCCTGCTTGGGACCTGGGTCAATTTTAGTAGGATCTCCTTCAATGCCCATAGGTATTGGATGGCGGGGATCCAAACTCTTTGACCCCCTCATAAGTTAAATACTATTAATACTATAACCCGGCTATTTAGGACTGTATCCCTGCTGACTCAGACTACTTAGCCGAGGGTAACGTCACCGCCAAAAGCGGGGCCTACCACAATTTGCATTAATAACTTAATTCATTATCTTTCAATAATCCGACCCTTTAGGATTGTATCCTTGCTGACTCAAACTACTGGGTTGAGGGTAACGTCGCCTTCAAAAGAGGGGCCTACTACAATAACTAAGATAATCTCTTAAACAAGTGCAAAAGTGCGAAAATAATCAAAGGTTATACTAATACACGTGTCGGATCCAAGTGATTCATCTTGTCTATCTGTTTTTATTTTATTTTTATTTTCAGCATTTAGTTAGTTTTTATTTTTCTTAGTTTAAAACATTTTTCTAACCTTTTGATTTGATTAGACGTTGAGGATAAACCGGTATTAAAAGCTCTTGTGTCCTTGGACGACCTCGGTATCTTACCAACACTATACTACGTCCACGATG
Organism: Helianthus annuus; assembly: GCF_002127325.2. NCBI lineage: Eukaryota > Viridiplantae > Streptophyta > Magnoliopsida > Asterales > Asteraceae > Helianthus > Helianthus annuus. Next base: position 194,123,721 of record NC_035448.2, on the reverse strand, counting down.
GGTGCACTTGCCCATATGTGTGTTTAGTGTTAGTGAATATCGTGTTTTATAAATTTAAAACTTGGCTAAAGGTGTAAAAAGGGCTTAATTATATATCTAAATTATATACACACCAACACACATCACATAGTATCGAGTTGGATGGCGCACATCGGTGGTGTTAGGTGCCATATGTGCAGTAGCACTCGAATCAGCAAGCCAAGTAGTTGTTGTAAACATCCCTTAAGAGTAAATTGGCCTTGAAACATAGGATGATAGTGTGGGACAAACAGTAGTGTAGTGACCGAGCTTTTTGCATAATTGACAGGGTAGTTGAGCCATGATTTGTAAAAAAGGTGTGCTGGAAGATGAAGTTTGGGATCTTGATTATAATTCTTGACTTCGCAAATAAGCAAAAATAGGTTCCAATGATCGAACTAGGGTTTGTATAAGAGTTTTAAAAGCCGAATTAGATGTTTACCAAGGCAGAATCGAACAAGGAAAAACCAAATAAGAAACAAACAATCTCATGAGGGATAAAAAATTCGAGCATCACCCAACATACATATACAATCACACAAACAAACAAACGATTTAGTTTTGTGTGTGCCGGTCAAAAACTTTGATGGCAGGGAGGAGTTCAAGACCAATTAATGGGTGGTCGGAATAAATATATATATGTAATCTGACGATTTCAAGGAAGAACGAAGGATGCCTGAAAAAAGGTACCAAACAAACCCTAGTTTTTTATTATTTTTTTTGTTAATACCATGTTATAATGAAAAACCTTAGCACAATTGTGGTAAAATGAGCAATATTTCAAATGATAGAGATATTAACAATTATATTTGAGGGTGGAGATATGATAAGAAGTTTATTTGGCTAAGAAGGCTAGGAAGTGATCTTGACCATCTATTTAGTTAATCAAGAGCTAAGATGAAATTAGAGAAATTGAAGGGAAGAAAAAGGCGCGTGAGTTTGTTTAGAGGTATTCTAGTCAATCCAAGCCCAATAGTTTCTCTCTCCTCTAATTCCCCCCCATTTTTTAAACGTTAATAACTCTTTCATACGACATTATTTTTTTATAAAAATTTCACCAAAAAAACGAGCGTTTTTTATCTTTAAAACGAGTATACTATTGCTATATTTTCGATTTTTTTTCTAAAACCGAGTTGCGTAAAACGCAATGGAAAAAAAACCTAAAAATGACATTTTTCTAAAACGCAATGCACCAAAAACATAAAGAAATGTCTTATTTGTAAAACGCAATGGCCAGAAAACACAAAGAAATGTCTTATTTCTAAAACGCAATAGCCTAAAAACTTAAAAGAAAGTGTAGTTTCTAAAACGCAATGGACTGAAAACACATAAAAATGTGTTTTACCTAAAACGCAATGCACCAAAAACACAAACAAATGTCTTAATTCTAAAACGCAATGGCCAGAAAACACTTAAAATATCTGTTTTCTAAAACGCAATGGACTGAAAACACATAAAAAAGTGTTTTACCTAAAACGCAATGCACAAAAAAAAAAACAATTAAATGACTTATTTGTAAAACGCAATGGCCAGAAAACACTTAAAAATGTCTCATTCTAAAACGCAATTGCCTAAAAAACAAAAGAAAATGTTCTCTGTAAAACGCAATGGACTAAAAACACTTAAAAACGTGTTTTACCTAAAACGCAATTACTAAAAACACTTCAAGAATGTGGTTTTCTAAAACCCAATGGCCAGAAAACACATAAAAATGTTTTAGTTCTAAAACGCAATTGCCTAAAAACACCAAAGAAAGTGTTCTCTCTAAAACGCATTGAACCATGACAATAGTTTTGTCTGTGCTGTGAATTGTCTGTGCTGTGAATTGTCTGAGCTGTGAATTGTCTGAACCCAGCCAGGGGCTCTGCCCCTTGGACCCCGCCAGGGGCGCTGCCCCCGGACCCCTGCCAAGATCGTAAAACGCAATGACTAAATCAAAAACCTAGATCGTAAAAATGAAATTAAAGAATTTCTTACATGGATCGAGGTGATTTCTTCAACAATTCACGAATTTTGAATGATTGAAACACTTATTAGCGCTCGAATCAAACGGATCGAGTGATTATCTTCAAAATCACCGGAAAAAACGAGATTTTGTATGAAATTAAACTGGGTTTTCTTCAAAAAAGCTGAAGAACACGTTGATCGGATGTTTGAATCATTGATTGGTGACGAAAATCGCACTATAATGTAGTGATTATTGAGATAGAAAGTGAAGAAATGGTTGAAGATGGTGGGTTTTGAAGTTACTGAGTTTTGAAAAGGAAGAAGAAAGGATAAGATTGACTAAGATACCCTTCCTCTTTATTTTAAATTTGTCCACATGTTCTAATCATATTGCTTCCATTCCTTCCTAGCTAAAATAAACTTCCTATTTGATCCTTTTCTTTATATTTGATACATCAAAGTTTATTTTGTTCCGGTATTTATAAATGTCAACTATTGAAATTATGTGTTTTGTTTTTCAATGTAGACTTAAACTCTTAACCTCATATACCTATTCACCACACTTTTCAAATTATATACAACAACAAATATATTCTTATCTTATGTTTATGTCGATACATCCTTAAAAATTTGCAAAAATAAATTACAAGAATGAAAAAGAGGTAAGTTCTTAGATAGTGTTTGATATGCAATAATGTGTGGGGAAAGGGAATAGACCATTGTGATAGAATGAAAGAAATGATGTTTAATTAGTTAATGGAATGAAATCACTCACTACACAAGGAATAACATTCCCTCTAAATACCCTAAATTCATTTCATCCCCTTCATCGCCACCACCACCCTCCCACCACCGCCACCGCCCGTCTCCGCCACCATCACCATCAGTCCATCACACCCCATTGCCATTACCACCACCACCACCACCCATCACCCTGTCACACATGATAACAAAACAAGACAATGAAATGATAATAATCCATTATATTATCTCATCCATTTCATTACACCATTCAAGGCAAACCCAGAGATATTAAATGTTAAATATAACAAACAAAAATCTTTCTTAAAGGTAACAAAATTTAGCTCATAATCGGTTATTCCCATCTACCGGATTGTCTCTCCATAAAGCAAGAGAAAAAGAACAGAAACATTGTTTTTTTTAATCTATAATACGAAAAAAATTAGTACGGTACAAGTAGAAAACAATTAAAAAAAATAATATTTAGTGATGGAATCTTAATGATCTTGTTTTAAATAATTCTCCAACAAGACAAGAATGTCAGTTGGAAGCTGGGTTAGTTGTCAACTAATATCATGAAACAAGCCTCAACTCGAAATAATTGTGGTTAGTTATTCGAAGATGCGAGACAAGAAACCAACATTCAACTGTGGAAAAAGTTTTAAACATATATAACTCATTGATTGTGGATACATTTTCATAAGTTTTTTAACGATTAGGTTTCAAATTAAAACGGACTTGATAAAAATTATTCAAATATATATTCTCAATTTATCATCTTTGTAATAATTGTATGATATCGATATTAAGTTCAAGAATGAGCCTACAAAAATTACTAGACTTGTGCTAAAATAATAAAGTTGGGCCCGTTATATTAATTAGATTATGTATAGTGGTTTAATTAAAAATTAAAAAGTTAACGTTATGTCAATGTCACGTGGGGTCTTAACTAACTAAAGATAGGGCTGTAAATGAACCGAACATTCAACGAACAGTTCGTGAACCGTTCGGCAGAAAGTTCGTTTATGTCCGTTCGTTTAATAAATGAACGAACATGAACAGGAAATTTCGTTCTATTAGTTATATGAACAAACACGAACAGATGTCTCGTTCGTTCGATTGTTTTAGTGAATGTTCGATAACTTGCTTGTGAACATTCATTCATGTTTGCTTGTTTATGTTGCATGAAAGGTTTTTATATATTTTTATTTTTATCTAAACATTTCATACTTTTTAATTTTATTTATTTTATTACCCTAACAATTAAAATAGGAAACCCTAGTCCCACTGTGTTTATGCATCATTCTCCATTCCTTCCTCAATATTCACATCGATCTCCATTCCATGGCTTCAAGTTCCAACGTTGCTCTCTTTGTCATTCACCTCTAGCCTTTATCGCTTTCGCAGATTTTATTTGCTTTCGTGCACATGTTTATTTGCTTAATAAACAAACACAAACATAAAATTTCGTTCGGTAACTGTTATAGAACCGTTTGTAAATACATATATTTCCTTAACAAACGAACACGAACAAGGCCTTGTTCGTGTTCGTTCGGTTCGTTTACATCCCCAACTAAAAACATATAGCTATTTAAATAATCACTTTATTAAAATAATGTTTAAATTAATTAAAAAAATAAGCCAAAAATGGGTGAGGTTTAGTATTTTGATTAATTTTGGAAATTTAATTGAAGGTGAAACTATGGCTTAGGCGCAAGCCCACTACGAGTGGTCTTTCTCCTGCTTTACTTACCGGATCCATTCCCTATTGCCAGAAAAAGAAAAATTTATATCGTTAGGTTTTTTCTTTTTTTTTTTTTGCAAAACTACCTAATAATTGATGAGAGATATAAAAGCTTGTTTCGAATAAGATCATTGAGGATCCAACAACCATATTTTATTGTTCTATTGGATTTTGTTTATCAATATGGTTAAGTTAGTTGGTTGGTATATATATATATATAATCATTTAGGGTTCTAAAAATCTATAAAATGTTTGATGGTAATGCCTGATTTCCAGTTTAATATAATGTTATAATAAATCCTATAATTTTTTAAATTTTTAAACCTTTCTCACACGGTATTGAGAATTTCAGACAAATTTAAATCATAAGAAATTATTAAGTTGTATAATATGATTCATAAAAAATAAAAGGAAATCTATCAACACTGCATTTTCTAAGTGGCTTGAAAAAAAACGAGGGCACTCAAAAGGTTGAGGGTTCCCTCAACTACTAAAGTATATATCTTACTCATTATAATACATTTATATAAAAAATATTGTAGTGCCAGTTTTTATAAATTTAAAGGTGAAGGTATGTTGTGGCAATTGTCACTAGTTAAATAAATAAATTAACATAAGTATTTTTTAAGTGATATGTAAGATATCAACTATTTGATTCTTGTGATTTATATAAGGAATATACAAAAACTTGGATTTAAATATAAGATATACTTGAATATCGTATGGTATTGTATGTGGATAATAATTATCATACAACATTTCAATGTATCTGTTGAAAGAGACAATTACTTTATTTTTGTTACAATATTCATATTGTTCCACGCATCTCGCTCAAAGCACGTTACACATATTGTAAGTTTTAAATACTCATATATAGTACTTGTTTTGATTTCTTGTGAATGAATCATTATGAGAGGTTTAATATATGTTTAGATTATTGAGTTCTTGTAATATAAATTTAAATCATTATACTATCTTCCACTAGCAATACAGTTATCTAATATATTTAAATCCAAGTTTTTGTATTTGTTTATTGTAAAGGCTGAATTAGTAAAAACTGTAAATAGTTATAAATTTGTTACTGATATTCTAAAGTGTTGACGTGTCTTTTCTTACCATTTTCTTAACATTAGTGCACCCCACACCATGTATACACACAACACATGACACCATATAAACATATAAAATTTCCCATACGTCATGATACATTACCTTCATAAACTATTTTATCCTAAAGAGCTATTAATTTATGGTTGCATATCGGATTTCTAAAATTGATGATACTGATTTTAGTTTATTTTTACTTATATTAAGTTTATATCTTCTTTATTATTATTATTATTATACTGGTTTAAGTCACTTAGAAAGATGAAATTCTGTAGTAGTTGTAAATGATGGGTTTGGTCTTGATTTATTTAATAAACTAGATTGTAGTCATATTCGCGTGTTGCGGTGGCGATACTTTAGTTGTTTATAACTGGTAGCACATTATGTTATGCATTAACTATACAAAAACACATGTTTTGACGTATCCGATCAAACTTAGTGTAACTTCTATAAGCATTGCGGTTATAGCGTGCGATGATCACATTAACATGTGGTGCTCACACGTGACATTACACGTATTTTACTTTGTTACACAAATTACGTTTGTGACATTAATGTCATTAGACATATTATCAAAAGAGTATGTCTCGTTCGTTGCGATGTAAAGTCGTAAAAGTAATTTAGACAAGAATGTAAAGTCGTAAAGGTAATTTAGGCATTAACGTAGTTAGACAAGTAAAGTCATAACATAACAAAATCGACATCTATATGTTTATATTTTTGAAGCAATAAAAAACGTTATTGCAATACCAGCTTGTGAAAAAAGTATCATACAAACTACATGTTATAAGTCATAATCTTATTTGTTAATGAATATTGTTATCTAGACACATATTTAATAAATCATTGCACATGTATATGAATCGAATAAACAAGGGTGTGGCTAAATGCATCTCCATTTTTACTGTTTATACCTTTCTTTCCAAAAATATCATTTTTATAATTTTTTAAATTTCACCCTTTACCTTTTATATATTACATGTTGTTGTATATTGTTTATATAAAATATAAAAATAGCCGATGTGCTTAACAACTAAATTTCATTTACCTCACTTTGTAAATAACTAGTTTTTGCACCGCCCGTGTTGCGGGGAGTTAAGCCGAATATTTTTCTCTCATAAAATGTACGTTAGTGTTACGGTTACTTTTACACACTATATCTAATTAAAACTTGATCGAGCTAATCAGGTCATTTGTCATTGTCATATATTGATATGCATATATAAGTTTATAACTATTTGTATATCATCGTACATATTATTAAGTTATTTTTATCATAAGATATTTGTTACACAATTATATATTAATTTTATTGCACAGAAAAAAGTATATGTACGTAAATAATGGACCCCTTCAGGCTTGCGAGCATAGCGACACTGGGTATATGAAATTCGGACATGAGCTTACTAACCATTTGAGGTCATATTTAGGTTTGAACCCGTTTAAACTCAGCTCTATTCAAGCTTTTAGCGAGTTTCTCAAGCAGTCAACTAAGAAACCAGTTCGTTCATTTACACTTGTAATGATAAACTATGGTTAAAAAAATTATGGTTACACTTGTATTCTCGGCAACGCCACCTTATTTTAACACTGCACGTGTTCAAGGAATTCATTTTTATTTATTTTGTGTAACTTTGAAAAGGTGGTAGCTATTGCTATTGGATGTGTCAATTGCATGCCCAATGTATTTTGTTTACTTTCAGCCCCCCACTCTCTTGGGTTTTCCAACTCAGCCACAAACTAATCATTTGCTTTTACAACTTGTACTTTTGTCACTTGTGTATATGCACTTTTTTTTTTGAACGGCCGACAAAAATATTATTAATAGTAGCAAGAAGCTACAAACCAAATTTACAACGTTTTCCACCAAACTTTACACCACTACATCATTACAAAACACCTAAATTGAACCGACTCCAGTTTTCCCATGTAAGAGAAACCACTTTCGATCGACTCTTTACCCATAAGAACGCCATCGACTTAATCTCATCTAAAGATTTAGCGACATTCGGGACCGCTTGCTTGAATACCACTTCATTCCGCATCTTCCATATAGACCAGAAAGCCACCAGCACCACCGCATGAATAGCCTTACCCATCCTCGAGCTCGCCCTTGAACCATGCAACGTTAGCAAGTCTTTGATACCAAAAGCAATTATCGGCGGCAACCTACACCAGATTGCCAGATTTTGCCAAATCGACTGAGCAAAATGACATGAAACAAATACATGATCACTGGTCTCAATGTAGTCACCACACAGCACACACATTTGATTCGATATCGGCACATTTCGTCTAGCCAGAGCGGACATGGTCGGCAGCCTCTCCATGTCGGCCCTCCAAGCCACTATGCCCACCTTTTTAGGAACCCAGTTATTCCACTCAAACACTCTATCCGGACTGACCCGACCAACCGAACCGAGAGCCTTCTTAATATTTGCAACACAAAACGAACCATCAGCCTCATAGTTCCATCTCCACACATCTGGCCCCACCGAACCTGCTCGAGCATTCAATAACAGCAACAGTTGCTGCAGTTGGACAGCTTCTATCGGCCCGAGTTCTGACTGGGCCCAAGCCCAATTAAGAACAGAACCCGTAATACCACCAGCCCAACGGTCTGCCACTCGACAATCTTTAGCCACTTCTTTTTTGAACAACTCGGGGAATTTCTTATATAGTGGGTCCGGATCGACCCAGCTATCTAACCAGAAGTAGGTGTTTTTACCGTCGCCCACAACTGATGAGAAAGCGTTATTCAGGTCCATATCGGCTAAAGAAAACAAGTGTTTGATGCTGCAAATAGTCTTCCACGGCCCAGCGACTGAAGCCTTAACCGGGATGTCTTTCCAATCTCTCGTGTTATGATGAATTGCCCAAACGATACTACGCCACAACCCTTTTTTTTCTGATTTGAAACGCCACCACCACTTCGCTAACATAGCTAAATTGGCGTCCCTTAGAGAGCCAAATCCTAGCCCCCCATATTCCACCGGTGCGATTGTGAGATCCCATGCCACCCAATTCATTTTAGCTTTTTCTTCCGAGCCACCCCAAAAGAAGACCCGTCGAATTTTATCCAACTCCTCTATGACTTTAACCGGAGCTTTAAACAGAGAAAGGTAATATGTTGGTAATGCGTTTAGGACCGATTTTATTAATGTTATCCTCCCGCCATACGACAACGTTTTAGCCTTCCATAATGATAATCTACTTCTAAAGGTGTCAATTACCGGACTCCAATGTCGAACCAAGTTCATGTTAGCACCCACTACTAAACCGAGATGTTTGAAGGGGAATTTACCTTGCTTACACCTCAACCGAAGTGCCATGCTTTGAACCTCCACCTCATCCACCCCCACACCATATAACCAACATTTTTCTAGATTGACTTTTAAACCAGATGCTAGATAAAAACATCTTAATATCCGTCGTAAATTATTCACATTTGAGACTGACCATTCCCCAATGAACATAACATCATCCGCATAGATCAGATGCGTCAGAGACGGACCATCACTAGTTACTCTTACCCCATGAAACAACCCAACTGATTCAGCTTCTTTCATTATGCCAGTTAATGCTTCCATAACAATTACGAATAAGAAGGGTGACAACGGATCCCCCTGGCGAAGCCCACGGGAACACACAAATTCTCTTGTCGGGGACCCATTTACTAAAACCGAAGCTTTAGCCGAGTATAGAGTAGCCATAACCCATTCACGCCATCTACTTGGAAAGTTCATCTGTGTTAAAATGGAATTGAGAAACTCCCAATTCACCGAGTCGTAAGCCTTGTTAATATCTACCTTAAAGTACATTCCATTCCTCTTTGACCTCTTTAGCCAACTGAAAACCTCATTAAGAACAAGTGGGCCATCCATTATATTCCTACCTGCCAGAAACGCTGATTGATGTTCCGAAACCAAACCACCCACCACACCTTTTAATCTATTGACAAGGACTTTAGAAATAACCTTGTTAATAATCCCAATAAGACTAATGGGCCTGAAGTTTGTTGGACTCACCGGGTCTTTTATTTTTGGAATAAGCGCTATGAACGAGGACGTGCAACACGGATTGAGAGAACCTGATGCATAAAAGTTGTTAAACAGATTAACCAAATCCTCCCGCAAGACTGCCCAACATCTTTTAATGAACTTGAAATTAAACCCATCCGGACCCGGCGCTCGATCCCCATCACAATCCCACACTGCCGCTTTGATTTCCTCCACTGTGAATGGCCTCTCCAACATAGTAGCTTCTTCGTCCGAAATGGTGTTAAGGTTGGGGCAAACCAACTTAGGCCGAATAGGCATTGGTTCCGTGAACTGAACCGCAAAGAACTCATACAAAGATTCCTTGATAGACAGGGGATTCGTAATCCAGGTACCATCAATCATTAAACCATTCAGACGGTTTGTACTGATGTTTGAATTTATAATCTGATGAAAGAAGGCAGAATTTTCGTCACCTTCGATAGCCCATTTGGATCTGGATTTTTGCTTCAAGTCTAGATGTTTAATTCTGTCAAATTCGGCCATATAATTCCTGCAATCTGCCCTCTCTTCTAGTTCTACTTCCAATAGCATTCGTTCTTCCGCCATAGATTCCAAAATTGCTAATCTCCTTTTTTTCGTACCATACAAACCTTCCTTATTTACTTTCTCCATTTTCAGCCATGACTTGATGTTATTCTTTAGCCACCTCAGTTTTATCGCCAATGCAAGATCCCCCGGACCCGAAAACGAGAAAGAACCACACTTCTGCAGCACGAAATCAAGAAAACCTGGGAACTCGAACCAAGAGTTAAAGAATCTAAATGGAATATGACCGAAATCCGATTGCACAGTAGATAGAACAATGGGTCTATGGTCCGACGCCACCCTGTCTAAAGCAAGAACCGATGCATTCGGCCATTGTTCCTTAAAACCCAAACATACGAGATACCTGTCAAGTTTGCTCAACTTCTTACCATTGTCTGAGATATACGTAAAATTCCCCCCTCCCATATTATATTCCCCCAATCCTGCCGACAATATGAATTGATTAAATGCATCTGCATTGGCTGCTACAAATTCCGAATTCATACGTTCATTAGCACTTCTGACCTCATTAAAGTCACCCATCAATACCCATAACCCCTGTAGAGAATTCCTGATAGCCAATAATTCCGACCACAAAGCACGTCTACTAGAAGCCTCATTTGGTGCATATACATTTACGAAGTTAATTTTGCACCCGGTTTGGACCATGAAACCCGACACCACAATAAAATATCTATTGCGGGTGACATCGATGCAACTGAAAACCGACGGGCACCAAAGGCATGCTAAACCCCCAGATCTTCCTTCGGAATTTACTACAGCCAGTTTAAATTCTGCCCTACCCCAAAACTTATTAAACAAAAATGACTCGGCCTCCTGTACTTTAGTTTCCTGAATAGCAAGAAATTGTATACCATAACTAGTTTTCAGACCTCGGATCCAGTCAGATTTACGACAGTTCCGAACCCCCCGTAAATTAATAGATAGACAATTCATCTATCACCCTGTGTAACACCTTCATCAGCAACGATCGTCTCAATTGCTGGTACAAAGCCATTTAGATCGACACCAATTAACGAACCAACCTGGATTGTGGCCTGAACCTCTTCCTCTAATTGCCGTTTTGTGGTATCACCAGAGCCGTCATCATCCTCCACCGGTCCTGAATTCCGAACGCCAGCTCCAAAACCTGGTAGTGACTCACCCGAAGAACCCTCGTTGTCAACAGGGACAGAAGCGGCATCACCAGATCTACCAGAAGATTCCCGAACAGGAGTGTTCAGGTCAATAGCATCAATTGGAGTGCAACTGGATGGATTAAACATCTTCTGCGTGGGCCCCTGCGTGGACCCAATAGATGGTGGGCTGCGGATCTCCCTATTCCTTTTCCCCAGTTTAGGACCCAATCTTGGGCCAATATTTACCACTTCAGAATTAGGCCCAACCTTGCTACCACTCTTATGGTAAGAATCTGGCCCACCACTAATAGGACAATTGTCATCCTTCAGCTCACAAGGCAGGACATCATTAACTGCACGATCGTTCTTAGCCCCCACCGAGTCCCCATGCACACCGTTTACGTTTTCAACAACATTAATTGGGGTAGCCCTTTGATTACCATCGGATTGTTGGTTTTCCAAAACCTGATCACCTTCCACCGGAATGTCCTCCGGCCGACCATTCACCCTGTCATCCTCCGTCCGGCACCCGGAGTTACCCAACTGCTGGCCGATTTCCCCTTCTTCTAAATCCTCCATCTGTACCGAATCCTCACCGGAATCCGACCCCAAATCCGACTCAGAATCCTGAGAACCGGGGTAAGATTGACCACTATACTCCGACACCCAACATACTATCGTTTTATTATTCCATTTTAGCACCACTGCCTCTTCAATCCGAGATGGAATTGAAGTAACAATCAATACTGTTCCACGTGAATTGTCTTCCTCCTGCCAAGAAAATGACGACTTCTCTACCACTTCACCGAACTTACCCCCAATCTTATCAAAAAGAACATTATCACGAATAATAAACGGCACACCATTTACGTTCAGGCTAACCAATCTGCTATATGGGATATCCTCACCATTCCATAATTTATATTGAAAGAAAACATCTTTAAAGAACCCCTCATGCAACCCTAAACATACATTAGCACTAGCCTTATCTCTAAAGGTTAGTAAGAACGTTACCCCTCCAACATATGAAAGACCAACTTCATTCATGCCCACCTCATCTAAGCACATTCTTAACTTACCGATAGACATAACCTCCTTGGCCAGACTTTACATTTTGTTAATATTACAAATCCACGTTAAAAGAGAAAATAGTTTCACATGTTATCTAAAACTAGTATGTGTATTTTTTATTTTTAGATTATTTAAAATCTCGCCCAGCTTTTGAAACCGATCTAACAAGTGAAGCGATAAGGTGGGTAAATCGATGACCGGTTTGGTTACAAAAGTATTGAATTTTGGAGTCAAAGTTAAGTTTATGTTACTATTCTATTTTTTTAAAATTAAGTACACAATTTTTAATGCAACTTGGAGAGAATTTAGAGGGTGGTCCATTGACCCTCCGACCAATAATATATTTTTGTGAACAGAGGTATTCAACTCAACCACTTTACCAGTTAAATTGTCGTTAAAAGTAGTTTGAAAAAAAATATAAAAAAGGTTTTGCTGTGACCACTAAATTGAAATAAAATGGAACTCTTGAGCATTTGAAGATTGTCTAAAACTGATTTCTTTTTTGCCCGCAAAAATTATTTTACTGCTAACTGGGTCACCTACAAGTCCAGTGAGCATATATATGTATTTTTGTTTGTTTCCACGAGGGTTGACTGGGCTGCTAGCTGGGCTACAAGAAGTGCTAGCAGACAAGCCCATAAAGATATATTTTTGGTTTTGAGTAAAATGAAAAATTCGTCCATGTGGTTTACCTTTTTTTCTTTCGACCAAAATCATTTTTTTTTGCGCACTTTAGTCCTTTAGGTTTGGTTTATTGTTATTTCCATCTATATCACTAACTTAATTTATTTTTTCTGTTAAGGTAAAGGACTTTTTTGTCCTTTTAAATGAAACAAGCGAATATAAACAAATCTCTAGACGATTTTAGCATTTTACTCTTACATTTTTGGTTTATATTTTTGTATTACTTGTTTCCTCTTTATATAGCTAATGTTTATTATTTTTAATAACTTCTTGGATATATAAATATATGTTTCACTAGAGTCATTTTAATTAAAAAATATATTATTTATCAAAATCCATTAAGATACCCATTAATATTTTATACGACCCGACCCAACTCGAACGAGACAAGGAAATATTATTACACAGTGATAGATAAACGACGCCTAAAAATTTCCGCTCCTGAGTCCACCATTGGTGATATCTGCATGGACATCTAGTGATTTGGATGAAAATGACAATAAAACACAAACATGAAGGACTCAGATGCAAAAAAAAAAAAAAAAAAAAAAAAAGGATTTTGAATGGTAGAAGCAAATATGACCAAACCTTTAGAGTAGATTTTGACATTTTACTCTTTTGGTTTTTACAAACTTTTTAGAAAACTATTATTTTATAAATGAGATTACTTTATAAAATTTCAACATTTTTATAAGTCTTACAGCAATCAGAAAAGTTTACAAACCTATGCTTTGATTTATTTTAGATTCAAGTACTTTTACCTTATATTGAAATACAACGATATTACAGTTTCTGAGCACTAGGGATAAGAGACTCGATCGGCCTAATTAAAGCTACACCAAAAACATCAGTCATTCTCAATTTGCAAATGGGTTAACCGGTCGGTTGTTAACCCAAATCAGTCTAATCGGGCCATGATTCCACATGCTTATTTTCTTTATTTGAAGATTAAAGGTACATGCGTTACGACTTATGAGTCATCTTGTAAATTGTCTAATTAAAAGGAATCCATGGGAACGATGGACAGTTGTGAGTGTATGAATGAGAAAATATATGTGTTAATTGAATTGATTCTTCCATGCTACTTTAAACCTGGCTAGTTTGAATGGTGTTTTTAGAGCTTAAACTTGAAGAGAGTGGTGATTTCGTATGTTGGTTCACTTGTAGTTTGCCCAATGGGCCTGATTGCATGGTTTGTCTGTGTCCCAATATACCGTTACCCATTCGTTTCTATACGAATTTTAATTTTTTTATCTATTACCCGTACTCTGATATACAACAACTGACTTTTTAAATGACTTTTGGCTTTTTGAACATAAAATTATCAATCTAACATCACCCTTTAAATTAACAATCAAACATGAAAACACACACATTCTTTTTGGTCATTTTACTTTTCGCACCAAAAAATCTAATCCAAACATTTTATAAAAGTTTCTTCTGTAAAAATTGTAAGTTAATAAACACTTTAAAAGAAAAACACTTTGGAGTTAAATAAGCCTTAGACACCCTCTTAGTATGAAAAGAACAAACCATAAAGAAGATAAAAGAATGGTGAAAGTTACACATATCGTCCTCTATTAGAGTAATAATAAGAACAAAATAGTTATATCATAAGAAGAAATTGGAATTCTAATGTCAATAAGTAAGACAAAACACATAACAAACATAGGAAGAAAGGTGTAATTTATTTGCGTAGCGTAATAGAGGCCCTATCACCTCTAAACCATACCCTGCCTTAATATATGAGCAACCTTTATGGTTTATTGCACCATTAGATTTTTCACGGTTTCTCCGACTTTACAACACCTAGGACAATATATTATGTTATATATACCTTATTACAAGATTATATTATTACGAGCAGGGGCGGACCCAAGCCCAGCCCAAGGTGGGCGGGCGCACCCCCGGGGAAAAAATAATTTAGTGCTAAGTTCCGTCGTAAATCCCGTCCGCACCCCTTGGAATTTTTCGTCCGCACCCCTTGGAATTTTTCGACCGCACCCTTGAATTTTTTCGTCCGCACCTTAGGTAAAAAGTGTTATCAATTTATATTTTAATTTTTTTTAGTAAACTCTTATTTAAAAAAATACTACCTAAATTATATAACTTTTAATACCTAACTAACTAAACCCAAATGCCCATACATTTACCCACTTATACTTCCTAACTAGCTAGCTCACTAAGTCTTAGCCAATTAACCAAACCCAACAATATTTCAAACTATAATAAAATAATTAAAGCCCAAAACCTTTAGAAATTATCTCCCGCTCTCCCTCTCTCTTGCGTCCCTGCACTGCCAACGAACAACATCACCCAGCGACAACAGTCCAGCAGCCGGCGACCACCGTAATCAGCCACCATACCACCGTCGTTTTACACCAAATCTAACCGGAACCCGAACACGGGTAAGTTTCTTTGTTATTTTGATGATTTTGGTTGATATTGTAGGAGAAAAACGGTAATAAAGTTGTTAAATAGGTTTGAAATTTTGTGTGTTTTGACGTTGTTTATGGTTGTTCAGATGATTTTTAGGGTGATTATGTTGTTTATATATTTTTAGGGTGATTACAACTTACGTTATGATTTCTAGGGCTTGAATAGTTGAACATTAAAATTAAAATTGAAACATTATGTTATGGAGCGATGAACTTATGTTATATAGAGAAAGAATTGCTTAAGAAACTAGTATGTTTTGGATAGATTTTAAAAAATGACTCGTAGGGCGTCGACTTTTAATTATGTTTGTAACAAGGTTTGACATGTTTTTAATGATTATATAAATTTAGTTTGATGTTCGTTTGTTTTACATGACTCGACCCGACCCGATACGAACCGATTTTTTTAACTTATACCTAGGGGCCTAAAATTTTTAAAAATGTTCCGCACCCACATGGAAAAATTCCTGGGTCCCCCACTGATTACGAGATTATATATACCTTATTACAAATCTTCTAAAATAGATGACTAGTTAATAATTCTTGAAGTTAAAGATTAGTCAAAAAGTGTTTACAATAAAAATATTTAAACCCGTGGTAGGTCGTAAAATATTTTTGGAATAGTTGTAACCAAATGAACTAAAATCATTTTCATTTACTGTGAGATTCAAGATTCTTTATGTAGAGTATATTTTATAGTTTAATTTATTTTTGGAACCTTTATGAATCTTGCATTATTTTATCAAGGGTGCATATAATTTTGTCATCATAATTACCCAACCAGAGCTCAAAATACTTACGCTACGTTACGTCATAAGTTTATGCTATCTATTTTCGTTTACGTCTTTTATCACATAATAATATAACCAGACGTACAAAAACAAGTTTTCATACTAGCGTATCTTTATTAATTTAATGTTATGAGTCCTAGACACGAATCATTCATAGAACCTTTAGATACATAGATAAATGTTTCCTAGTAAAAACAAACAAAAAAAGCGCGACAGACGCAAAATGTGAAAAGGCATACGAGGTTCCGTCATGAAGAAAAAACGGTGCATCTCAAATTATTAAATTAATAATCTTGCCATCTTATCGTACAATAATAGTGAAAGACAGTGACAGGTATGTGAATAAGTTCTACCATATACACGATCCAAAAATCATGTCATACAGGTAGACACTAACACGACATGTGTCTTCACATTTTAACATGAAAACACCCATTTAATCCTGAAAAATAATAATAATGTTATATGCATATTAAAATTTTAAATTCAAATTTTACATATGTGATTTGCCCGTTCACCTTTGTATTTTCCTTGATCTATGTACACCGTGACTCTTCCTGCCTTGATTTCCGTGCACCCGTAGATCCCACGCCGCAGCCAAGGCCCAAGGGGCCGCTCTCGTAAACCATGCCCTCCAAAAATTCCCCTGTAACCGTGTCGTCTGATGTTCCATTTATTCTCTTTTCTTTGCGTTTTTCTGATCGCTAGGCCCAGTTGAATCGGCCCATTATTATTTATCTCACAAAAAGTTCTGTGGCCCAATTTCACATTAAAAGCTTAAATCAATTCTCGGTCCAGTTGCGACCCATAATTCCTTTTCAAAAATCACAATGACCCACTTCCATGATTTGATGTCACAATGCAAATAAAACAACTACGTAGGTAGTGTTAGGTAGTGTTGGGCATGAAGTAATAAAAAGTGGAATGAAATGGACTATTGCAAGAAAATAAAAAAAAATGTGTTTGGTTGGTGAAGATATGGAATCATCCACCCCCCTTATTTTTTTTCATTTCATTCCCTCTCTCACCCTTCATCACAACCACCGACCATCAATCACCACAATCCGTCACCGGCGTCGACCACTGCCACTTGCCATTGCCGTCACCACCCGTTGCTGCTGACCACCATCACCCGATGACATTGCCGACCATTGCCACTGCCACCCACCCACTACAACCACCAGTACCATCCACTACCGCCACATACCGCCGATTTTATTCCTTCGTTTTTCCTACCTACCACATAACACAAAGTAAAGATTCATTCCATCCTCACATGCTAACCAAACAAGACCATGGAATTGTAATAATCCATTTCATTCCTTTGTCCATTGTATTACTTCGTGCATTCTATTCCCTCTCGACTCGCATCAAGAAAGCGATAACCAACTAATACCTTCCTCAGGTATCTTGAAATCCGCAGAATTTGTACTCTTTTAGAAATATTATTCTCACTTACTTTGATAATCCTCAATATATAAGAAAGAGCTTGGGACTTACTAAATATAAGACTAGAGAACTGAATTCAATCGTCAACGAAGAGAATTTGATTGAGTATTAAGGAGTCAAGGTATTTTGGCGAAAATATCAAAAGGAAGCAAATCCAATATTATTCCCGTGGTCCACATTTTGGCGGAATCTTCTACATAATGGTAAGAGAACATCCATTCTTCTTACATAATCTTCTTTCATAACGCTATATACTCGATCACAGACATTTCTGGAACACCTCTAACAGAGGAATAAATAGTCGATTTTAAAAGAACGCATTGTCAACCTCTTTCAGATATGAATCTATTTGATTCAAATGAGGATAACTTGTGTCAGTATCTCAATTTTAATTCAAACAAGGGTTTCATTCACACTGAATGTTCTAAGAAATATTTACCACCCAAAAAGAGGAAAAATAAGTCTTTGTCTAAAATAATGCATTAAGAAAGGGCTTTTCAACAAGATAGGGCGTATTCAAATTTCTCAAAATGGAATCTATTTCATACATATAATGCCATAGTTCCTTACTTCAACAAGGTACATATATTTAAAGTTTTTAGTTTTAGATAATTTTGCAGACCTATTGCCGATACTAAGTAGCAACCAAAAATTTGTATCCGTTTTTCATGATATTATACATGGATCATTTCATGGCGAATTCTTCAGAAAAAATTATGTCTTCCACATTGGAATCTGATAAGTGAGATTTTGAGTAAAGTGTTTCCATAATTTTTTTTTCCCAAAGAAATGATTCATCGAAGTAATGAGTCACCACTTATGTCAAAACACATTTGACAAATGTTCTAAAGTTCCTCTATACTATACAATCCTATTCCTTCTAGTTGCTGCATTTCTTGGTTGTATACTTTTTTATAGGTAAGTTATATTTATTATATAAAGATTTAATTTAAATAACAACAAAATTTATGCGAAGACTTGCACTTTCATATGTTTGTTTAAATAAAAATTTCTGGCTGTCCAATCATGAGTCCTATTCGCAAAAAATAAAAATTATAATAAATGGAAAAAGCCAAGAGGCATCACTATCAAGGGGGAAATTGGGCCTATCACTTTTAAAATATTTTTATTTAAGATCATGTGTACCGGTTAAACAAAATAATGCCTTCATTATGGGGTATTATTTGACACATGTCAGTCCAGTTAGTATGGGGCATTATTGCAAAAGTGGCATAGTGGGAATAATGCCTGATAATGCCCCTTCTAATCATTAAACAAAAAAAAAAAAGCAAACTATTTTCTCATTGGTGGGTCAAACCCAGTCAACCATTCCACAAACCATGTTAGGCGTTTTATATATAATGCCCCACCAATTTTTTTTCCCTATAATGCCCCACTACACATGGTCTAATAATGTACTAGTTTTTTTATATCGTGCGTTGCAGCGAAACCGAGCAAATGATAATGTAAAACAAACGTGATTTGAAAATAAAGTATTTGTTTATCATCGTACCATTTTATGATACCAAATAAATACTTTATTTTTAGTATAACTTCGTTTTTAACAAAACTTATAACGGAATGCCAGGAAAAGAAATCAAGCACAACTACGTACTTAATTTAAAAAAAAAAGTTATAAACGTAAATTATTAAAGAAGTATCAAATTAATGGATAAATTAATATATGTTAAAAAAAGAAAAAAAACAATTATTAAAAAAAGGTAAAGAAAATATATGTTTAACGAAACAAAAAATACGTTATTAATAGTAAATATAATAATAAATTATTATAATATATTAAATAATAAAATAATTTAAAAACTATATATTATTATAAAAATAAAGCTAGTATTTATTAGCCCTCATTAACAATATATATAATTGGGGTTTACTTTTACTTCATCTTTGAAAAAAAAACCTTTTTACGTAAATCAACTATACAAATTTTAAAACTTAAATAACATTTTTTTAGAATCTGTTACACATTTTAGATTTACATTTCGTATGTCTAGACACATCTAGCTTATAATAAAAGGTCATAGACGAGCTTCTGTCAAAATAACCGAAATTGAAGTGACCCGAACTAGAACGGACCGAGCATTACCTGATGCAACTTTTTGTCTCAATTGTTTTTCCTTTTGGTCCCAACCATATCTAACCCGTTCTTGAATTTATATACCCTTCAAAAATACCTCGTATAGGAGTGTTTTTTGAGATAAGTGTGTGATTTGAAAGAGGAACGAGTCGTTTTTATGTAAAGATGAACTCAAAAGGGTTTGTATAGGTGAATTGAAGAGAGAGATAGAGAGTAGAGATAAATTCTTTTTTAAATGGTTTTAAGGTTGTGAGGAAGACGGATTGAACAACTATCTAGTGGACTCGTTTTTCACCTTCATGGTATTTAATTGGTTCTTTAAAAAAGGAGTGGTGACCATATGTCGCAACCATTTATCACATGCTAATCGTGAGATTGACCATACCATAGGTGCCATATACATAATTCTTGTACCACCTTTTTACTTTTACTAAACATAAAAGAGATAATGATTGTACAACAACATTTTTGACAACATGAATTTCGCTTAAAATAAACATAGTACGCTTCATTCATGGTTAATATAATAATATTAAATAGAAAATATAAAGCGACCAACCTAACATTTTTTAGAAGCTTGACCTACACCATTAAGTTTGTACCAAACTACTAATTGCAATTGTGTGGACTTTCCAACTTCCAACCACAACATTTCTTCTTCATATGATTAACTTTATCATTTATCATAATATTATACATATTTGTTCGATACACATCTAACAACATCATTATTTCTTAAATCAATATGTTCAATTAATATACACCACAAGATATGAAGAGAAACCAATTATTCCCAACAAAAACATAAACTAGCAATAAGAAATTAAGAATCCCACAATATGTGGAACGACATCGTTTCATTCATCGGCAATGCCCGCTGTTACATACGAATACAAAGCTACGAGCTTATAGAACAGATCCTGTTCAAGCATGGTCATAGTTATAAACGAATAACATAATCCGTAAAACCACGCGCTCCTTGCTCGCTCACTCCACCTTCCGTCGTGGCTGCCACGTGGCACAAACAGCCGGACACGTAACACCCATCCGAGAATCATACGTACCAAACCCGACACCACCGTGACTCCCATCCATCTCCGCCGTCAGAACAACCTTCTCCGCCACTGACGCCGGAACCTGACACCGTCTCCCGGAGCTCAACTTCACATCCCGATTCAAATCCCATATCGCAATTCCCGATTCATCATCATCGTCTTCAAAATCTAACCCTAAACCAAAACTATCCCATAACTGTACAACACTTTTTCCGGCTGAAAAATCCGACCACGAGAACCGGTTACGCCGCCGGAGAGTGAAATTACCTTCTTGCCCTTCGTTATCGTTAAAATAACTACTACCACTACCTTCAACACGGAAAACTTCATTCACACGGGTGTCCTCAGAATCATAATCTTCATCATCGGACTCTGCTACAGATGACGGCGTATCATCGTCTATATCGTCATCGGAAAAGTCAAAATCGAAATCATCATCGTCGAATTGAATTTGCTGAGGGGATGAGGTTTGAAAGGAGGATAAGAATCTGAAACGGATCTGGTGTATAAAGAGGTTGATTTTGTTAAATAGGTTAGTGAAAGTGGCGAAAACGGCGATGAGTAAGGCGCCACATGTCCAGAAACTGTACTGGGGGAGTTTGTTGTGTAAAGAAAGATTGGAGAGGAGAGAGGGGTTTTGTAAGCATTTGATTCCGGCTTCGAAGTCGCCGATGAGATTGAGCTCTGCAATTTCCATAACGATGTTCAATGAAGATAGAGGATTTGTGAATGTTGAAGAGATGAGAGAGAGAGAGAGAGAGAGAGAGAGATTGAAATGAGGTGAGAGGGTTTGAAGAGGAAGGATGGTTTGTGGATATATAAGACCATGCGTAATGGTAATCAAGAATAATGCCCCCAACATGGGGCATTATCCGCCACGTGTCGCCTAGTCACACTTTGGGCATTATAGGAAAAAAAGGTGTAGTGGGGCATTATCCAAATAATGCCCACTCAATCATTTTACATTTATTTTTTTTTTAAATATAAAAGATAAAGTCTTCCATAAATTAAAATATAAATTACAATACTTGAAAAAAAATACTAAAAAAAAACAGAAAATTAATATAACCGAAAAAAAAAACAGAAAAAAAAACAGAAAATTAAAATAACCGAAAAAAAAAAAAAAACTAGATGATCTAAAGTCCATATTTTTCTCGTATTTTTTGGCGACGCATTTGAGCCAAGATCAACGCGTCGCCTTGGAGGTGGTCGATCGGTTTGGACAAAAACTCAATGTCCTTTTCCATTTGTCGCGCCTCTTGCAACTCGTTGAACTTTTTGGTTTCAACTACTCGGTCTTTCATAATCTCCCAACGTTTGTGGCCGAGGTCGCGAATATCTTGGAGACGACGGTTCATCTCCTCGAAATCATCCTTTAGTTCGAGATCGGAAGACGACTCGACCGTTTTTTTCCCCGTTCCCTTTCTTCTACCGGTGGGTCGGGCCAACTCTTCTTGAATTTGCTCGTCGACGTCCAACGTTTCATTTAAATTAACATTACGGGCATCGGATGTCGGAGTTGACGGGTCGGCGGAGGATGACGTTTTTGACCTTTTAGCCCGGCGTCTACTACTTGACGTCATTGGATTAACAAGCGCCCACTTTGGACTTTTTCGTAGAAGCTCCCAACACTTATAGTACGTGAAAGGGCTTTTCGTCCGATCGAACTCCTCCAAAGTCTTTGTTAAAACCCCGACGTCACTTTCACCGCTCGGGCGATTGTCGTAGTTACGTTGGTAAACTTCTTGAAACGCGTGACATTTGTTGTTGATGTCGGTCCATTTGCTAGAAATTGAATCCTTGTCCCGATGCTCGCCTTGACCCCACGAGCTATAAAAGAGTGCACGCACCCTATCCCAAAAAACGGGGCCCGTTTGAAAGTTTGCTACAAATTTAAAAACAAAAAATAAAAAATATTAGTTGCAATTTAAAATATAAAAAAATAACCGAAAAAAAAAAACAGATTATAAAAAATAGAAAAAAATAACCGAAAAAAAAAAAACAGAATTTAAAAAAACAGAAAAAAAAAAACAGAATATAAAAAATACAAAAAAAAAACAGAAAAATAAAAAACAGAAAAAAAAAACAGAATATACCGGTATCTTCGTCCTCCGAAATATCGAGCCACGCCCGACTCAACGTGTATTCCTCGTCCTTCGTCCATTTAATGGTTGTTTTTGCACGTCGAGGCTCATCCTTTTCCTTCTTTTTATGCGACCTTCTGCCGCGTTTCGATTTGTCTTGCACCGGTTCGGGTTGCGACTCCGGCACGACCTCGACATCGGGTTCGGATTCGGGTTCGGGTTGTGACGGTTGCGACCCGCCGGCTTGACCAAAGCCGTAGGTGGGAGGAACAAAAGGAGAGGCGCCACTCAAGAAAGCCGCGTAAGTTAAAAAGCTCGGGTCCATGTCTTGTAGGTTGTACGGGGTTTGCGGTTGGGTTGTGTTCGGGTTCGTGGGTCTTGCGGGGCCACCAAACGGGGGTCGGTATGGATGCATACTTGTAAATAAATAGGAGAAAGTGGAGGTTTTTTTATAAAGTAGTAGAAGAGAGTGGGTTAGAAAGTAGTAGAAAGTTTATAAAAAAATGAAGAAAATGGATTGATATATATATAGTGGGTAAAATTTAGAATTAAAAAAAAAAAATAAATAAGTTTTTGACCGTTGGCAACGGTCGAATTTTTGCCACCTTTCAATTTAACAGCGTTTTAATAACCACGCCAACTCAATTTTTTTTAAAAAAAAACGCCCGGAAACGCCCCGTGTAATGGGGGTTCCGGCGTTTTTGGGCGTTATTTGGCAATTTTTTTTAAAAAAAACGCCCCGTTACGGGGGGTCTAATGGTGGGTTAGGGTAGGTGAGGTGTTTAAGAATATGGGTAAAACAGATGCCTTTGTATAACCGTATAAACTACTACACTATTTTGATTATTTTATGCTTTGGTATATACTGAACTGGAATATTATATTACTCTAATAAATCAAATACCGACATGATTTGGTTATAGATGTCCTTTTTGATATATTCAGACGTGCTGATATTTTTGTAAAAAAAAAGGCACCCGTTAATTTCTTAACTGACCCATTGGAAGGAAGATCTACCCTTAGACGAGCTGACATTTTAGTCTTGTATGGGTAGGAAGAAAACATGGATGTGTGGATCTAATAGGGGTTTCCCTGTTTGTGGGCTTACGGGGTAGTGCTTTCACGGTGGGTCAGATTGTTTTAAAGGTTGCTTTGGGAAAAATAACCAAACACGAGAAAGCATGCCTTGACAACCAGCACGTGTTTATCACAGTTGCTTTTGATATTTTTTTGGTTTCCTAGCGCCAGAGGCTGTGGACCTACTTAGTCGAGATGCATAGTAATGTTATGACCCCAAGATTTATGGACGTAGTTTTTAAAAAACTTAGTTTTACTATTCAAAAATGGGTAGCGTTGCAGCTTGTTGTCCGTTTACCATCTATCTCGATGTAAAATTCATATCATTTTAAATATTAAATAAAATGGTCAAAAACCATTGCAATTGAATTGAAAAGAAATTGACTGAATTTTCGTCGCAAAGCGTACATAGGAATTCTAGCAGTTTCGATTAAGTATGTGAAAACTGAGATAGAATGAAATTGCTTTTTGAAATGTCTTCTAGATATTACTAATATCCATTGTGAAACTAGCTCGGATATGTATGTCTCTTAGCGTAAAGGGAGTGGTTAAACATTTGGAATAGATAAACTTCCATTCATCCAATCAGACAGTGTCTGTCAATTCATCTAAATTGTTTACCTAATGCTCAAAAACGTTGGCGATGGTTCACCTAATGAGGTTTAAGTAAACTTTAAAAAAAATGAAAAAATGTGTGATTGGTTGAGATGTAATGGACCACACCACACACCCATCTCTCCCCCTCTTCCCTCCCTCTCACCGAATCGGTGAAGGTTCACCGAAATCCTTTAGCTTGATCAGTAAACTTGATGTTGGCAGTGGTTTACCACTTCGGTAAAGTGGTTTACCGGCAGTTTACCGATACGATTCCGTTCACCCTTAGAGTCTTAGGTAGGAAGTCTTGGTTTTAGTATAAGACAAATAAGACCATCCGTAGTGGAGGGTTTTGGGCGTTTTTCCCTAAAAAACGCTCTCCCCCACGCCCATAACCGCCCCTAGGCGTTTTTACAAAAAAATTGCCCAAAGCGTTCTTTTTCCACGCCTTTCTTCATTTCTTTTGGCCAATCACAGGTAGTGTTTACAGGTTTGTCCAATAAAGTTTTTGATGTTTTATTTTTATTTAATTTTATTTACACCTCTTTTTAAACATAATGTCCCACAATGCCCACATCCCCACTACACCCATTTAAAAAAACGTTTCATAATGTTTCATTGCTGACTGGACTGCTACATGACACACAATGCCCATAGATAGAGACATTATTCATGCGTACCACTACACATGATCTAATGTAGAGTAACATCCGTGTTCTAAAAAAAGTTTGCTAGAATCATTTTTCTTTAAAGTAATAAGATATTATTATTACTTTATTACTTTAATATATTAATATTAATATTAATATTAATATTCTCTACTATAACAAAAGGAAGATTGGGGGAATAGTGCCACACAGCTGTGTGGCACTCCCCTATTGGACCAACGGCTTTATTATTTTATATTCGTTTTAAAATTACGATTTCGTCCTTACAAAACTGAATTCAAAACAAATTGTTCACGCGTGATATGGTTCACGCATTATAAATTTCACTCGTGATAGAGTATGGTGGCGGTGGTGTGCGTAATACTTTCACGAGTGATGGTACATCCAACACTACCCCCCCCCCCCCCACCCAAACTAAATGCTGAAAACAAAATCATAAAGCTAAACCCCCTAAAAAACCTACAAAAACCTAAAAAATCTAAAAAACACAAAAAATCTTTCGAAAATAGTGCCAGGCAGCTGCCTGGCACTCCCCCATTGGACCAACGTTTTTTTAATTTTATTTTATTTCCAGATTAAAATTACGCTTTCGTCCTTCGTTTAAAAATACGCTTTTGCCCTCCCCTATTGGACCAACGGCTTTATTATTTTATATTCGTTTTAAAATTACGATTTCGTCCTTACAAAACTGAATTCAAAACAAATTGTTCACGCGTGATATGGTTCACGCATTATAAATTTCACTCGTGATAGAGTATGGTGGCGGTGGTGTGCGTAATACTTTCACGAGTGATGGTACATCCAACACTACCCCCCCCCCACCCAAACTAAATGCTGAAAACAAAATCATAAAGCTAAACCCCCTAAAAAACCTACAAAAACCTAAAAAATCTAAAAAACACAAAAAATCTTTCGAAAATAGTGCCAGGCAGCTGCCTGGCACTCCCCCATTGGACCAACGTTTTTTTAATTTTATTTTATTTCCAGATTAAAATTACGCTTTCGTCCTTCGTTTAAAAATACGCTTTTGCCCCCAGCTCAAAATAAAATTATAATTTTGCCCCTAGCTTAAAGTTACGCTTTTGCCCTCGGTTCAAAAACTCATTTTTAATTTTGGTTGGCACTCCTCGATTAGACCACCAGTTTTATTGTTTTATATTCGTTTAAAATTACGATTTCGTCCTTAATTTAAAATAAAATTATGTTTTCGCCCCAACTTCAAAATAAAATTACGTTTTTGCCCCTCGCTCAAAATTACGATTTTGCCATCGGTTCAAAATTATGATTTTTTCCCCAGATTACAACTACAATTTTGGCCCCAGTTCAAAATAAATTTTTGCTTTCGCCCAAACTAAAAATGACGATTTCGCATTTTCGCCCCTTTCAAAAATTATTATTTCGCCTTAAGTTTAAAAATATGTTTTTGCCCGGTTCAAAATAAAACTATGCTTTTGCCCCCTATTCAAAATTACGATTTTGCCATCAGTTCAAAATTTTGAATTTGCCCGAGTTCAAATTAAAAATATAGTTTTGTCCCCAGCTTAAAATAACGATTTTGTCCTTAGTGCAAAGTTATATTACGATTTTGTCTCCGGTTCAAATTTATAGTATTGCCATCACTTTAACTTTTGGCAAATTACGATTTTACCCAAGTCAACAAATACAACTTTGCCCTCAGTTCAAATTACAGTATTGCTATCGTTTTAGTTTTTTTAGGAAAATTATAAAAGTGTTTTTTTATATTAGTTGATTGGATTTAATTTTTTTCCATGTGAAGGAGCTTACTAAAACTCACTCATTAATCCTTACAAGCTACAGTTTTGCCCTGAACTCTGAACTACGGTCTTGTCATCGTTTTAGTTTTTTTTACTAACAAAACTATAATAGTGTTTTTTCATTGATTGATAACAAAACTTATTTTTTAGCTTTAGGGTTTAAAGTTTAGGAGTTAGGATTTAAGGTTCAGGGTTAAGAGATCTTAGTTAGGGTTCGACGAGCCGGTTCCAACGCCGCTGGAATGAGTCCAATCGGAGTTCGTTTGAGTCGGTTCCCCGCTGTTCCCCACTTTTTTAGTGTTCCCCAATGAACCCTCCCTTATACACACACACACACACACACCCCTATATATATGTATAGGGTTGAGTTCATTTCAGAACTCTAAATAACTACAGTGGCACTCCCCTATTGGACCAACGGCTTTATTATTTTATATTCGTTTTAAAATTACGATTTCGTCCTTAATTTAAAATAAAATTATATTTTCGCCCCACTTCAAAATAAAATTACGTTTTTGTCCCTCGCTCAAAATTACGATTTTGCCCTCGGTTTAAAAATTTTATATTCGCTTTAAAATTACGATTTCGTCCTTAGGTTAAAATAAAATTATATTTTCGCCCCCACTTCAAAAGAAATTACGTTTTTGTCCCTCGCCCAAAATTACGATTTTGCCCTCGGTTCAAAATTATTATTTTCCCCATATTACAACTACAATTTTGGCCCCGGTTAAAAATAAATTTTTGCTTTTGCCCAAACTAAAAATGACGGCTTTGCATTTTCGCCCTTTTCAAAAAATATGATTTCGCATTAAGTTTAAATTTATGTTTTTGACTGCTTCAAAATAAAACTATGCTTTCGCCCCCCAATTCAAATTACGATTTTGCCATCATTTCAAAATTTTGATTTTGCCCGAGTTTAAATTAAAAATATAGTTTTGTCCCCAGCTTAAAATTACGATTTTATCTTTAGTGCATAGTTATATTACGATTTTGTCTCCGATTCAAATTTATAGCATTACCATCACTTTAACTTTTGGCAAATTACGATTTTACCCAAGTCAACAAATACAACTTTGCCCTCACTTCAAATTACAGTATTGCTATCGTTTTAGTTTTTTTTTTAGCAAAACTATAAAAGTGTTTTTTAATTGGTTGACTGGATTAAATTTTTTTCCATGTCAAGGAGCTGCCTAACATTCGCTCATTAATCCTGACAAACTATAGTTTTGCCCTGAGCTCAGAACTACGGTCTTTTCATCGTTTTATTTTTTTTTTCCTAACAAAACTATAATACTGTTTTTTTAATTGGTTGAGAATTATTCGGCTATCGCCCCGCAACGCGGGCGGGGCATCAACTAGTTATTAATAAAAGAAACAAAATGAATAGTGATTTTAATTTTAATATTATAATAATATATTGTTTTTTAATATTTAAATTATTTTAAAATTATAATAATAGTTATTTTCTTTACTTTCTATCTTTAATCTTTTTTTTTCATATCAGGAGCTGGGATAAGCTTGGTGTCAATCGGTATCGAACCTGTATTGGTATCGAAAATACCGGGACGATCCTGTTCGGTATCTGTACATGAAGGTAAAATCCGGCACGAATACAGAAAACGTCAAAAGTTGGTGCCGAATTGATATTAGAAATCTTTAGGTTCGGGAAATTCAGTGCTGCTACCCGGTACCATTTGCTCATCCCAGATCACGGTTACCTTACGAACAACGGTATCGTACAACTTTTTTATGTTGATTTTTTTCAACTTTTAATTTTTTCTTTTTTTAGTTTCAGGGGTAGGGATGAGCTCGGTGCCAACCGGTACAGAATCGGTACTGATACCGAAAATACCGGTTACGGTACCGGTATATAAAGGTAACAAACGGTTGTGAACCGGTACCAGGAATGCTAAAAGTCGGTACCGAATTGGTACTTAAGATCTTTCGGTTCGGCAAATTTGGTACCGGTATCCAGAACAATTTGCTCATCTCTGACCACCGATTTCATACGAACAACATCGTTACCATACAACTTTTTTGGTTGATTTTCTTTCGGTTATCTTTTAGTGTTTTTTCTACATTTTCTTTTTATTCTTGTCAGCAGTTTCGTTTGCAACACGCTCGTAATGATTTCAAAACACTTGTAAACACAGACTAAATAACAAAAGAAATTTGCCGCAACGCGGCAAACTTCTTTAAACCTAGTTAAGTTAAAGAAGAACTGAAAGAAGTGTGACACCAAGATTGTTATATGTACATGTAAAGTTCCAACCGAAATTTGAAAGACATAAGGCAAAAGCTAAATTATTTTATATGCCTCCTTCTCTTCAAGCTAAATATGACATGTCTATCTCCTATTCCAAAATTTGTTTTCAGTTTCCTCAAGAACCCTAATTCGTAAAGCTATGGTTAACAAGAAAAACAGTTATCGGACTAGAATTGATAAGAACGTTCTAGCAAACTATAGCATGATTGTTCAAGATGAAGCAACTTTACTGTGGTGATAGATTGATAGTACTACTAGCATTTTCTATGGTTCATTTGCGCCTTCATGCTAATTAAGTTAGTTCTATTTGAATTTTTATGTCTTTTAGTTTTATAAGAAGATACCCAATACACCGCACTTGGTGAGACCCTTGGATGACATGGAATGAGCAACAAACAAATTAGCATTAAAGGAGTGCAACATTTGGAGTTACGCACGTGGAGACGTGCGCGTATGTAGATGAGCCTCAAATGATATTTGAAAAATAACTAGAATTACGCCCTGCCGCGATGCACTGAAGTTCGATAGCAAAAACAACAATTTTACAATAAAAGGGAAACAAACAATCAAACACAACACATTTAAAGACAAATTATTATTTTAAAGATTACGAAAAGTACAATCGTAAAAAAATGCATTTTTTTCTAAACTAAGTAAAAAAAAAATCTAAACTAAAAAACTAAACCTAATTCGCTTAAGTCATGCTAATGTATATTCATGACACAATCGGTTATCTCGTCTTTGTTAAGCGTTTGGTCCTCCAATTGGTTTAGCCGGTCTGTCTCTTTTTGGACCCCAACCTTCTTTCTTCTTCTAGACACCACCGTAGGATGATTTTTGTTCAGCCTTACGGTTATATCCTTTTGGCCCCACGAATTGAACTTGAACCGAAGGTCGTTACGAAGCCGTTTAAAATTTTCTTTTTGCTGGCCCATTTTGAATCCTAAAACGACCATAGAGAAAACACGGTTGAAACTTAGAAAGTCTACCTAGTCAACATAATAATAGCTTCCAAATGACGTCGAGAGCAAATCACTACAACATCATACAAATAGTAACATTAAACACACCATGCATATTACATAGGCTAGGTATCTTGCAAACCGATAATATATAAATAAATAAACAAATATAGAACATCAAACTATTCCAAGAAGCCAAATTGTTGAGAATCAAGACGATTTCTGCACATGCACAAACCAACAGTTTATGGTTATGGTTGTATGCACAAACAACCATAATCCTCAACAAAACATTTAAACAACGAAGCTCAAAGGTGTGTAAACTAATAATATAGAAATACATAAACAAATACATGGAACTGTTGAGAATCGACACGACCATCACACATGTACAACCCAATAGTTTAAGGTTGTATACAACAACAATCATAACCCTCAAAGACATTTAAACAATGAAGTTAAAAGGTGTAGGATGGCGACAACATATAATACCAAGCCAAATCTTTACCAACATCCCAGTTATGGCTCTCGGAAAAAGACTGTTCTGAACCAGTTAAGCTAACCGAGTTGTACATCAGCCAACAACAACAGAATAGGACCAACATAGAGTATGTAAATAATATTGCACACCCAAATGGCCATAATCAGCATCAAAATAACCAAAAAACAAAGCTCATAAGCAATAGACGGCTGTAATTTAAGTTAGCAGGCCAAGTCCAAAGCAACATCGTAGCTAATGGTCTCCGATGAGCCATAAGTCATCTTCATCGACCCAACGAACAAACATCACAAAGATGAACACAAACTGTAAAACTACAACAGATCTCCAATGAATATTATCATTACACCTTCACAGACCCTTAAAATGAACAGTCAAACAAACTGTAAAAGTAAAACAAAACAAAATCGCAAACAAAAATCCTAAAAATCTCTCATCAAAATATCCAAAAAGAAATGTAAACCAAAATCCAAGATAAACGACAACATCAGATGTTCGATAATGAAACCTCGATTAACATAAAAAATGACATGCACCAACAAATCCTTCATACAAACACAAAACCCCAATAAAAAAGTCAAAACAGAAACACCGACGTGTAAGTTTTCATCTTCAAAAAAAAAAAAAAGACATGAACCAAAAACTCTTTTATAGCAACATAAAACCCCAACATAAAAGTCGAAACATAACCAAAGCGTAAGGCGTTGTTTTTAACGACGACGAAACCCCAAAAAAAATCGAAACCAATACAAAAACCGCAATAATCTATCTTGGCAAACAATAGGAGCAATTCCGGCCAGGCCATCGTAGAAGGCAGATGCAAGTCCAAGCGGTGGTCTTTGGTCGATGGCATGCAGAGAGAAGCAAAAAGCTTCAAGGTGAAGCCAAAACCAAAAAAAAAAAAAAAAAAAAAAGAAAAGAAACAATCCTTAAATACCCACAAATGAAAACAACTTGAAAAGCCAAATGTACCAACATATCATGCACATTAAACCAATAATGCGTAAGATACAACAGACAACATGACAAACATGTTACAAATTCATAATATATATACTCATCAAAACTGAAATACAAATGTTTTTTTCTTTTTCTTTCTTAACCGATACCGAAAGAAAGTAATAAAATAAAAATATGGAACACTTTTTTCTTGTTTATTCAATCATTTTGTTTATGGTTTTAGTTATTTGAGTTTAATTTTTTAATTTTAATTTTATTTGATTACTTTTTTTGTATTTTTAATAATACAAAAATAGCAAATGGACTGATTATGAAAAGAATTCGAAGATTTAAAATAAACTTTAAAACGTGGTAATGATGTATTGATGTAAATACCGGTAAGAATGTTTATAGGTTGGATAGGTGAAAATAAGTATTTTTTATATTTTTATAAAAATCTGATGTGATGATTATATTTGTAGTTGTATTTAGCACCTTACACCAGTAATTATCTAGTACCTTTTTATTTTTAATTACTTTTGTTTTGCACTTGTCCTTTTAATAGTTATCACCTATATCCGAAAACTCTCCAATAATTGTCACATGCCTGGTGTAAATTCCAAATGCATAGTTACATGCTACATCTACGTATAGCACACCAACTTATAATAAAAGCTATTAATATTCAAACTTGTATTATTAAAAAACAAGCTTGTATAAAGAAAATCATATTATGTTTCTGCCTTAAATTAAAAAAAAAAAGCTCTAGAATTGAACTATGTAAAAGCTAAAAATATATGTAAATTTATGCATGGATATTTGAAGACCAAAATTCCACAAATACAATTTCAAATTAATGGCATACTTAATACATATTTACATGTACATGCCTTTTTAATGTCATGTTCTATCTTTACATACATCGACATATCTGTTTTTAAACACTTTATTACTTTTATATCAAGATCTCGATTTACATCAACTAGCTTTAACTATTTTTTTATTCAAAAATTCGAATGTCTATATGAAGAAAATATTTGGTTTTGAACATTACAAAAGCAAATATATATCACATGCAGCTTTCCTTCCTAGTTTTTCCTTTAAATGTGATGATTCTTTACTATGAATAGTTGTTGGTCACTTGGTCGTAAACCGTTTATGATGAAAATAACAAGTAAACAGTCATCAAAAGATTACATACATAGATTGCGAATAGCATTACTTTTCTTCATATTAATATGACTTTTACACGAAACATAACCATGCCATGTATTCACTCATCAAAAAAATTGAAGTTATAATACCTACTATTATTATAATATTATTTTATCCTGGGATGTTGGTTTAACGGTCAATAGGTCTGCCATTTCCTAGTGGAAATGCAAGTTCGATTCCTGTTTGGGCCATTTTCGATGTACATTTGGGTGACGGGCCGAATCTAGGCTTTAATCTCGGGTTTGAACCTGATGGGTCGAGAGTTTACGGATTCCATCTGATTCTCGCTTATCAGGGGGTACGGTCTCACAGCAATCGATGAGTTAAACTTGGATATAGCACCGGACAAGGTGGATTTACACGTGAGTTTCTTTGCCGTTTAAAAAAAAGTTGAAGTTATAATTTTTTTTTTGAACGGCAAATTTGGATCACTGACGGAACATTGGACTATCATCGTGCCACCAACGGAACCACCCGATCATATCCATCTCCACTAGGCATAATGACTATACACCAATTCAGGAGGAAACCCAATAAATATGAGAAAACCCCCTTGTATGAATCGAACTCAGGACCTATTGGTCGCAAAGCTTTATCCCAACCCTAAAATGCCACTAAGCTATAAAGTCATGTACAAGTTGAAGTTATAATACATACGATTATTATAAGATAATATTTTGGTATAAAATACTAAAAAATGATTAACATATTCAAGAGAAATGTAGGTGAGACTAGAAGCTGATGTGGCGATGTTGGGTTGGATAAGATGTGATTAAAAGGTAAAACACATTGGAAAAAGCAGAAGGTGGGACCCACCAGAATGCTGAGTCAATAGGTGGTCATCCGATCAGAGGCTTGGGTTGAGTCAGCACCATTAGTTTTTGTGGCTAGATCACCCTTACATGCCTGACACACCTCACTTGTGGCCATTGATTATTGCATCTTCCACTTTATAATATACCTTTTTTTCTCCTCACATTATGATATTACGAGAAATAATCAGATTTTGTTCACACTTTTATTTATTATATAAAATTTTGAAACCTACTTATTTAAAATCTGTGAACTTATTTATAACCCATTTAATGTTGATTACAACCTATTCATGACTTGTCAACGTATTTTTATTGCCTACCCATTTGAAACGTTTGAAAAAAAACAAGTTACGTAAGCTATGTTTAACTTTAGAAAAAATCACGAAATTAAACATTGAGTCATCAACTTTATAAGAATAAACATGAATTGCTCTTGGATAGACACAATCCTTTCCATGCAATCTTAGCATCTGGTAAAAACTTATACTCTTCAACCAATAGAAACTTGACACGTGTCATCATCCTTGGTTATTGTTTTTTACTTTTTGATCACGAGTTATAACGAGCATAACTTTTCATACGTTAATATTTTTAAAAAAGTTTACATCAAATTAAAAAGTTTTTTTTATTATCTTTAATTTGGTGTAGTTTTATCTATAAAAAAACGCTATCTTATGAAAAAAGTTATCCTCGTTTCAAATCATAATGGAAAAGAAAAAAAGTAGGTGCAAAAATCCATGGTACAATCTCAGACGCAAATTTGAATCTTAGACGCAAACTCTACACGTGTCAAGTTTCTATTTGCTGAATAATATTAGTCTTTGCGCAAAGATTGCATGGATTTCAGAGATTGCGTTACCCCAAACACAATCCATGTTCATTTTAGTAAAGTGAGTGTGTCAATGTTTACTTTCGTGATTGTGGTCTCTTACATATTTTCTTTTTAGAAGTAGACATATTTCTTTTTAATTTCGTTATTGTCGTCTCATAAATCTCAAGCTCGGTTTATTCGTTTTCTTAGAGGCTAGTGGTCATATTGTTTACTATGCGTGTACGTATAAATTATTTACTTATTCAAATCTACTAGCTTAATCGAGTCTGATATATGAACTTGGTGATATTTTATTAAATGAGTTCCAAGTTAAAACTTAAGTTTAACTAGTTATTTTCCGCTCGCGCGTTGCGGCGTGACCCAATGACTACGAAAAACGTGTCAGCAACAGCAAACAGATACCGAATATAAAAACATAAATAAAATGACGTGGTAAGGATAGCCACTCCGTCATAAAAAACGATTTTAAATAACTTAATATATAATAATAGGACCCACACGTCTTACACGTTGGAAATTCGGTTGTTTTCAGTTCAACTATTACGGTGCTAACAGGTTAAAATATGGATGAGCTCGGTACCGGTAACGGCAGCGAAAGTACGGATCCAGAAAATCATCGAAATTAGGTATCGGCACCGAAAATGCTCGGTACAATACGGTATGGTATTTGAAGGTAAAAATCAATAAATACAGGTATGGTGCTAGATCGGTGTCGAACCGAAAGTAACGATTCTAAAAACGCCAAAAGGTGGGTACCAAATTGGTACCGAAAATGATTTGGTATAGTAAATTTGGTACCGATACGATACCGGTTCGTTTACAGGATTTGATACGATTTGCTCATCAATATTCTAAAAATCCAAGTTAATTTTACATGCTATAATTCAATTATTACAGAAAAAGATAAAAAAAAAAAAGCAAAATAAGTTGTCATTTAAACGAAATACAGTTTACTTACTGTGTGTATGAAAAATAATCTAAACGGTGCAATTACTTGCATTACTGCGTTGCTACAGGATTTGATGAGCTCGGTACCAACCGGTATCAAAAATACTATTACTGAAATCCCCAAAAGTGGGTACCGGTACCGAATATACCTAGTATGGTACGGTTTGGTACCGGTCGGTACTGGTACGACACCTGTATTTGAGGGTAAAAACCAGTGAATACCTGCGTTGCTACAGGATTTGATGAGCTCGGTATCAACCGGTACCGAAAATACCATTACCGAAATCCCCAAAAGTGGGTACCGGTACCGAATATACCTAGTATGGTACGGTTCGGTATCGGTCAGTACTGGTACGACACCGGTATTTGAGGGTAAAAACCGGTGAATACCTGTGCAGAACCGGTACCGAAAATACACCGGTTTAGTAAATTAGAGAACAGTACCTATACCCGATACCATTTGCTCATCTCTTAATGATTTAATGATGTTACTAATAATTCCATTCTAATTTTAATTTAAAAAATAAATATTCCCTCACTGTTCATTCGGTTTGTTTTTTATTATATATAGATATAGATTATACTAGACTAAATTCAAGCTTTTAGACATTAAGCTCCAATAGTTTGAAAGTAACTTGACTTGCCAATGTTCCTGGTAACAATTTTTTTCGATAAACATGTGTAGTGCTGATTAAACTAAGTTTATGGGAATAAAGGCAAGTAGTGACTGGGTGACAAAAGGATTACACATGTGTGGGTGTGTAACTGATGCTTGCTTTACTTTTCTTATCCTTTTAAGCTAAATTTTAAAAGGGTTCTTATCAAATGAAAATTATAATTGACTGAATATAAAATAATATTTTTTTTGCCTGACTTAACATATAATATAATAAAAGTTGCCTTCTTGATAAACAAATAATATTGTTCCAGATAGTCGGTTAAAAAGAACTTTTGCATCTAAACAACTATCACAATGATAATATATATTAACAAAGTTATACTTCATCATGAATGCTTTGAAAAAATGTGTATATTTTTCAGAAAATATAAAAAGCATATAATATTTCACTTTAAGAAAAGGGTTTTCCGTTCAAATTTAAGCAAGATCATTTTTACACGTATATATTTTGTTTAATATTAAGATATGTGAAGAAAAACTTATGGCCTTGCTGACCAACATGATCCGATAAACGTAGCTTACATCGAGATGGTGATATCAAGGGATTAAGACAAGACGTAGCTTACATCCGATAAACGTAGTTTACTATGATGAATAATGATTACAAGTGCGTCAGTCGTAACCAGTTAAATCTTTTCATGTGTATGTTTGATAAAACTAATTTAAGTTAGGGGTGAAGGCTATCAACTTAAGTTAAAAACTAAAAGCTTATATATATAGGGTTAAAATTTGCTTACTTTTATACATGTAAAGACGCTTGACAAACTAATCGTATAACTGGCCGAAAATGTAAGATAACATAAGCAGTTTATTAAAAGCTTTAAAGTATTTTCTAGAGCTACTTATATCACTTATTTTTATTTTAATATTTTTTTAATAAAAAACTTCGACCAATCAAAACTTTCCTATAAGAAAAGCTGTAGTATTAGAAAAAAAAAATCATTTTCTTATCTTGAAATGTAGATCGATCTTTTCTTTTCCGGTCTTAAATAGGGGTGTTCAAAAAACTCGTGGCTCGCAGCTCGCTCGAAACTCGCTCGAAAAAAGCTCGAAGAAAGCTCGGCTCGAAATTGGCTCGGTTCTAAACGAGCCAGCTCGGCTCGACTCGATTTGTAAATGAGCCGAGCTCGAGCTTGGCCTGGCTCGGCTCGTGAGCTCGTGAGCTGGCTCGATAAGGTTTACATCCTTCATTTTTTGTCACACATCGCTTAGAAAACAAAAAGTAATGGAGTATCTCCCCTATAAAAGTAGGTAAAGACAATGAAGAAAGTGAATTAACTATTTATAATTTGCATATTTAGCCATATGGTTAAATTAAATGGCAATTATGGCCCTTAGGCTATGAAGAAATTCATTTTAAGGGCTTTTTAAGTAATAAATTTTGCGGTTCTTTGTTAGTTCGAGCTAGATCGAGCCGAGCCGAGCTAGCTCGAATTCTAATCGAGCCAAGCTCGAGCCTCAAATCTCAGCTCGATTTGAAATTCGAGCTCGAGCCGAGCCAGCTCGAATCGAGTTCGAGCTGGGTCTAGCTCGGCTCGACTCGGCTCGTTTACAGCCCTAGTCTTAAAGTATAATATTATTTAGTATTTAAATATTTAGATACGTGGATGCCCTTAAAAATGCATATATACATGGTTAAACTGTTCGATTGTTATTTATTAAATAAATATAAGTATTCTGACTTTTCTTTTAATACACCCCCTTTTGTAGGACATATGGAATATTGAAGTAGAAAAGATTAGTCGTTACAGAAATATTCGTCCTCATCTTTGCAGTTAAAGAAACATTATTGAGACATTTAATAATACATTGAAAATTTTAGTTAGTTTTTGTAATTTATTTATTTTACCACACAATACAAGAAATTACTGAAATGCAATTATTATTATTTTCAATTGATAATAACACTTGGGTAGCGTTTGGTATGAAGGAATGGAAGGTGGAATGGAATGGATCATTCTGATGGAATGAAAATAAACATGTTTGGTTATCATGTGGTAATGGAATGGAGCATTCCAAGGGAATGTAACTCCTTCCAAATATAATAATTTCCATTCCTTGGTATGTAGGTGTTTTTTTTCCATTCCCTGGAAAGGAATATGTTATTATTATTATTATTATTAATATATTTATACTTATACTTTTATTTCTATTTATATTTATATTTATTAATATTCATACTAATATTAATATATATGAAAAATCTATTACTAATTTTTTATCATTAATATATTATTATTATTATTATTATTATTATTATTATTATTATTATTATTATTATTATTATTATTGAGTCAATTATATTTTTGTCGTTTTTAATACAGTTGTGTTTCGTTACTTCATCTTTTTTTGTTTATCAAATTGTACAAAGTAATAATTCATTCTATTCACATATGAGTAACCAAACATCACAATGGAATGGAATGATCCATTTCATTCCGTTGTCCATTCCATTACCTCGTCCATTCCATTATCTCATCTATTCCATTACCCCATACCAAACAGACCCTTGATCTATTACATATTTCAATGAAGTTTTTAATTTATAGTTTGTGCAAATAACACTAATGCTTAACGTATGAGCGTACGCTGTGAAATTACGCATGTTGAAAACATAGTACGCACGTTGAAAGAATGAAGATGATTCCGAGTTTGTGAAGTAGATTCCGAGTTTAAGTTCAAAGAATGAAGATGATTCCAAGTTTGTGAAGTAGATGTTCCGAGTTTATGTTTTGTGTCAACATGCGTGATTATGGAAGTGTTTCGAGTTTATGTTTTGTGTCAACATGCGTGATTAGGGTTTTAAGTTTTATAACGTGCGTAATTTCATATATATGATACATTTGAACATATTTGTGGAGAAAACATGTACTAATGAATGCTACAATATCCCATAATTACAATGATCGTTGTCGACAAGTGTCCAATAAAAAACAAATTTCAACCATTAGATCCATATCGATCATGTTTAATTATAACTGAACAGTCTTTTCAACCAGTTTTGTTATTTTCATTCAGTTTTTATTGATCACTTAGATTATCTTTAATTGTTCCGTTATGTCACACTGATTTGATAATATATACTCAATTTAGGATGAATTTTAAAAACCAAAAAACCTTAATTTTTGAGGTATATGCCTTGGGATGAATTTAAAAAAAAAAAAAAACCTTAATTTATGAGGTATATGGAGTGGCGGATTAAGATTTTTTTTCATGGGGTTCCTTTTGGTAGAATGAGGTATATGCAGCGGCGGATTAAGATTTTTTTTCATGGGGTTCCTTTTGTTAGATTTTCATTAATTCTCAC
This sequence comes from Helianthus annuus, assembly GCF_002127325.2. Taxonomy (NCBI): domain Eukaryota; kingdom Viridiplantae; phylum Streptophyta; class Magnoliopsida; order Asterales; family Asteraceae; genus Helianthus; species Helianthus annuus. Next base: position 194,084,196 of record NC_035448.2, on the reverse strand, counting down.
TATTTTTTTTTCAAATCATACAAAGTTTCCACTATTTTTTTTCATTTTCCCGAACGGAGGGGTTCCTAGGAATATACTATGCTCGTTTCATATTGGTTTTACACTTTTATCTAAGGGTGTTCAAAAAAAATCCGGATCCGAAGCCGAATTCGATATATTTGAAATTTCAGATATCCGAAAATCGAATAATCCGAATTTTTGGATTTGGATTAAGATATGAGTTACTAAAAATTTCGGTTAATCGGATTATTCGAAAACTAAAAATAGTAAATATATATTAGACTTAATTACATAGTTAGTCTATGTGGTTTGTCCAAAGTAACATACTTAGGTACTAATAGTTTAAAATCACATTTTAGGGTATTAACTTTTCATTTTGTAACGTTTGGAGGTATTAACGTTATTTGTAGGTTTAAAATCACATTCTATTAGTATCTAAGTATGTTATTTTGTGCAAACCACATGGATTAACTATGTTAATACCCTAGAAGTTAATACCTCCAAACGTTACAAAATCAAAAGTTAATACCTTAGAAGGTGATTTTAAACTATTAGTACCCAGGTATGTTATTTTGTGCAAATCATAGGGACTAACTATGTAATTAACTCTATATATTATATAATGCTATATTTTGTTTGAAATATAGTAAAAATAGCAAAAGTTGTGGACTTAATCTTTCTTGTTTTCAACGTCGGAAATTTGTAAAATCGAATAAATGTTTAGTTTTGGTCTAATGAATATTTAAAATATATTTTTAATGTTGGAAATTTGTAAAATCAAACACATGTTTAGTTTTAATCTATGCACAAAATGATTTTTTTTATTTATCTTTTATAAATTCAGATGCTCTTTAAATATCCGAATTCGTACTAGAAATTTTGAATATATTCACGATCTAAAATTTTCAGATATAAAAAAACCTGATTATTTGATATTGAAGAATGAAGACCCCTGCTTTTATCCTTTAAAAAGTTAACATTTGATTTACCGTATAGATGAATAACTTGGTGGCAAATACGCCACGTGGGTTTTACTATTTCAAGTTTTCAACTCATTTGCTGGCCGGTTGGCGGTTGTGGTCCTTCTTGCCTCCACTGGGCCCCTCTGCCTATATTTTGTGGTGGTAGTGACAGATTTATATTGATCACAAGTCACAAAAGGGTATATGCTCTAACCAATGCCATATTCCAATTCCTATAGCCAATGCCATATATATTTCCTATAAAACCCTTTATGGACTTGTGCAATAATACAATTTTGGAACATAAATGGCACCTAAAATAGACAAAATAACAGATTTTAAGGACCAATGAAACACAATATAACGTTAGACCTATTTAGAAATAGAAGTTAAAAGATTATATATGCATCAAGAGTAGTAGTTGTCTTGGACCACATCAAGTTGGAGGAGGTTGTAAATTTGAGTTTGTTTATGCCTTTCTTATCCTTGGGAAAGAGTATGGAGTAGCTACATCCACAAGTTCACATAAAAAAATCTAAAATGATACGCATTTTTAAAATGATAAACATGTAGTATCAAAGTGTAGATGTTTGGTTAGTATTGATTTTAACTAGCATTAAAAGTGGTCACCGAAAGAAAATTTTGGCTCACAAGATTGTGTTGGTTCAATATCACGTATTTGTTACGATAAGGAGTCAATTTTGTACGTTGAGCACACATCACACCCTAAACGTTAGAATAATGTCGATGACCATCAACCATATGTAGAGTTATAGGTTGGTTACTCTAGTGAGCGCTATAGTTGTAGGATGGTTATAATACTATATGTTTAAATATTTATTGATCATTGTATCTCATTTGTATGTCACACATATACACATATATCTTTTAAGTTTTAAACATAACTATGTAAAGAATATAGGCAAATTGGATTAAAATAACCAATCTGGGTGTTTTTTGCCAATAATATTCTTAACTGAGTTTATTCTCGCCAGTGGTCCAACCTTTTTCATTTGTTTGTATAATATAACGGAGTTGAGTTTTTATTTATGAATTAGAAACTGATGTTTTAGGATTTTTAATCAGAACGAGGATACAAGTTGATTGATGTTAAATTTACCTCGAAATAGTGCTCTAAACGACGAAAACGGTGCTTCAAGTCGGGTGTTTAAACTTCCAATTAACAAAACGTTTGGAGCACCGTTTCTATGTAAGTTTTACATTAATCGACTCGTATTCTCGTTCTAGTCAAAAGCCCTAAAACAATGGTTTGTAATTTGGAAAAAGCTTAACTTCGTTAAATTATTTTTAACGACGGACCATTATACAAACAAAATGAAACAAGTTGGACCACTGCCGAGAATAAACTTAGTTGAGATTATTATTGGCCAAAAACAGCTAGATTGAATTATTTAAATCCAATTTGCCAAGAAAATATTCAGGAGACAACAAGAATTCACATATTTGTCGTGTATAAGTCCGCAAACCTAAGCTTTGAACATGATACTTGGTTGAAATAATCTCGTGGAAAAAGTTATTTCTAAGCCAAATGTATGCCGGAGTGCAACACTTTGGGTAAGCTTGACATGAAGCTTTTAGAAGCTTATAGCTTTAAGCTTTTAAGAAAAAGCTCATAATTAATAAAAAAAAAACCTTGTTTGGTTGAAGGACTTAAAGCTTTTAGGTTAGGAGTTTGAAGCTTTTGGTTAAACGCTTTTATTAGTAGCGTTTAGAAGGAGCTACAAGCTTTTAGAGAAAAAATGTCTATTTTAACCTCTAAAGATAATAAACCTTTTAGTTATGTTCATTATGGTCATTTTATACATTTTATTAGAAACCTCAACTAATCTGCCAAACATCTAAATATATCTAAAAACCATAGCCGTCTCCGAGAACTCACAAAAAAGATTAGGCCCCGGACGACAAAAAGAATTGGGCCCAAAATTGTGGTTAAAAGAAAATGAATTAGAAAAATAAAAATTTAGTGGTGGAGCCAATACTTGAACTTAAGACCTCAACATTATCTTAAGATGGCTTTTTCCACTCCACCACCAACATTTTTATGCATAATAAATGATATACGTACTAAATATATAATTTAATAAATATATATATAAAAGCTTATAAAACTTTTCGGGCCCTTTGAAAACTTGGGCCTTGTGCGACGGCACGGGTTAGCCGGCCCTGCTAAAAAGCTACAGCCACTAGCTAGCAGCTATAAGCTTTCAGCCACCCGCTTCCAGCCATACTTTTGCCAAAGATACCCTTTATGTATGAGAAGATCTTCTTTAGGAATTACCCTATATATTAATTTTCCAACGCTTTGAACAGTACCATTTTAAACAGTAACAAATAAAAAATAGTATTATCCTGTTATTCTAATAAGACTGTGTACTATGGTGGCGCGGGAGTTCGGTCATGGGTTGGCACGTGTACTTTGAGAGGCACCGCTGGTCAGTTGCATGTTGGGTCGGTATGGCGGGGCGTGGCTAGCCCGCTTGGGTTTGGCTTAGCCAAACGGTTGTTTTTTAAATTTAAATTCTAGCCACCTATAGCCTAGCCAACCCAGCCAATGAGAGCCGGCCACGGAACACCGCTAGGCCCGCCCAACGCCCGAGCTGAAACCCCCGCCTAAGGTGCCACGCCGAAACCCAAGCCCACCCAGGATGGTGACTTGGGCCTTTGTACCCAACCCATGCCCCAAGCCCCGCCCCATACCCCATAGTCTAATTGAAGTGAAGAAACAGTAGAAGCAATTAAACAACATGGCAGGGAATAGTATCACCTTGCCATTGGTTCAAATGGGCGGCCGCCCCTCCGCCCCTCCCCCATTGGACCAACCAGTTTATTATTTTATACACACTTTAAAATTATGTTTTTGCCCTTGAATATGTGCCATTGGTTCAAATGGGCGGCGAGCAATACCCATTAGACCAACCAGTTTATTATTTTATATCCACTTTAAAATTACGTTTTTGCCCCCAGTTAAAAACACGGTTTTGCCTCAACTTCAAAATACGTTTACCCTTTTGCCCCGAGCTAAAAAATATGATTTCACTCTCGGTAAAAAAATTACGCTTTTACCCTCAACTAAAATTACGTTCACGCCCAAGTTCAAAATAAAATTTTGTTTTTCCCCCGGCTCAAAATTTACGATTTTACACCAGTTTATTATTTTATACCTACTTTAAAATTACGGTTTTGCCCACATTTTAAAATTACGTATTTGCCCACAGTTCAAAATAAATTTATGCTTTTGCCCCCAGCTAAAATTTACGAATTTCCCCTCGGTTCAAAATTACGATATCACCCTCAATTCAAAATTACGTTTTTGCCCCCAGTGCAAAATAAAAATATGATTTTCTCCTATCTAAAAATTAGGATTTTACCCTCGGGAACAAAATTTTGATTTTTCCCCCAAGTAAAAATAAAAATATGATTTTGCCATCAACTAAAAATCGTGTCAAAGAGCTGCCTAACACTCTTTTTACTTTTTATTTCTTGCAAAACTATAGTACTGTTTTTTAATTGGTTGAGGATTATTCGGCAATCGCCCCGCAACGCGGGCGGGGCATCACCTAGTATCATTAATAATCAAACTATATTAAAAGGATAACATGTTTCATATGCAACAGGATAACAACATAAATGTAGACGATAGAATTCCACATCATCTAGAACAAAGATTGTTTCTCTTCACGTTACTACATCAAATCATATTACCCACATCATCTACACATAAGTTGAACATATATCTAATGTAGATTCTATAAACGAAATTTATTATTATTATTATTATTATTATTATTATTATTATTATTATTATTATTATTATTATTATTATTATTATTATTTCAAAAGAACATCCGTCTCTCTCTATATATGTATTTTTGTGTGTGGTCGGTGCTTAAAAAATCACTGGAAAACGGTCGGTGATTATGGTTGAATATAATATAATTTAATTCAAGAATAACCATAGCCACATATATTAGAAGAGATATATAAATAAAGTTGGATGCATATTATGTGTGGCTGGTTGTGTATGTGGGTAATGCACTAAAACCATAAGTATATAACTTTTTCAAATTTGGTACCCATATGCCGGATTTTTGCTTGTAGGTTCAACCATTGAAGGTTGTTCGTTCGCCCATGCGTCCCAAATGCCTGAATCATAGCAAATCTTTGTAAATACATATCATATGAAAAAAACGAGTTCATAACTTTTAAAACTAATACCATTAAGATTTTTAATAATTAGTCTTATTCTAGTTTGTCGGTTTTGTTATTTATTTAAATAAATTCAAAATGTTAGTTATTTGGCATACTAAAACCTTTCGGTTGCATTTCATTTAAATCTATAATGTATGTTAGTATCATCACCTTTTCCCGAGGTCAATGTTGACAAATAACAATCTTTTGAATAGTGGTAAGGGTGAATAATGCCTTTATTTTTGGGCGTTTTCCGCCATATGATAGTTCAGTCAGCAAGGGGTATTATTAAGCGTTTTTCTGGGGATGCGGGTATTATGTTAAAAGGGGTTTAAAGAATTAAATAAAAAAAAAACCTAACCAAAAAAGGGGGATTGGCCAAGAAAAAAAGGGATACATCTGATTGGCCATTGATTTTCCATTTGAGCTTGTTTTAAATCACGCTAGAAGGGGATTTCTTGCGAAAACACGCCCAAACACGCCCACGCGGGTGGGGTGCTTAGCGTGATGGGGCGTGTTTGGCTGTAGAAAACGCCGGACACCGCCCACTATGGGTGGTCTTACATAGATTCTATGATGCTAAGTCTTACACGATCACTTGATTATATACAGGGGCGGACCTATGTATTTTGGTGGGTGCTCGAGCGCACTCATTGAAAAAAAATTCATGTATTTTTTAGGCAAAAAACACGCCTGCACCATTTGAAAATATGGTTAAACATGTCATCCATATTCCCAGCAAATAATACTTGTGTCCGCCACTGATTATATAAATTATGGAAAAAGAGGAACTTTTTATTATGATGAGAAGTCTATATGAGAAATGAGAAGATACACTACATGAAGGTGCTGTTTGTTTTTTCTGAAAAATTCTTATCGTCTAATAATGATGAGAAGCCTATATGAGAAATGAGAAGATACAGTACATGAAGGTGGTGTTTGTTTTTTCTGAAAAATTCTTATTGTCTAATACATACAACCTAATACGAATAACCTTGATGATACGATGAAACACTTGTAACAGTTCTCGACCACAAAACTACAATAAGGGAAACACAAAATTTTATGCCGCCTCTTTGCTTTTCTGTCTTACATTTATATAGCGCCCTTTTTTCACTTAGTTACTATAAACTCGTAACGTTGGTAACTATAAATTGTTTTAACCAACGAATATAGATCAATCGGTCATGTGACATGTCAAAATTTCAGCGACCGTTCTTAACTAATATGAAACATTATGATATAATTACCGTGCCACCCCCTCCAAACTCCGGTTATCATGTCCAGCCACCTCTCGGGCCACCTACCATTTCCGGCCAGTTGGTATGAATTAAGAAAAAAAAAAAGATCAATCCATGACCATAACAGATACTACGATGCTTATTATAGATATAGACTTCAAATATCCACGAACATTATTATTTTCACTAACTTCATATTATTTATTTATTTATTTATGAACATATGGGAACCGAATCAGAACACACACACTGAGTCACTGATTTATTCTGCTTTCTTGACGACAAGAACAGGGCACTTGGCATAATTGACACAGTAATTGCTGACACTCCCCAAGAAAGCCCTGCCGATTATAATCAACAAATTGTTTACAAGTTAATATAAATGCAAATGGGCCTGGCGAAACTAACCCATTAATCTCATTTTGGGTCCTAATGGGTCATAATAACAACTTCCTGGGTTGTTTTGGGTTTAGTGTTTAATTTTGATGGGTTAAAATCAAATGATGAAAAGGCAAGAACGGGTCAGTGCGGGTCAAGAGAAAAAAATAAACGGGTGAAACTGGGTCGAAGGAGAAATTGAACGGGTCCTTGAATTGCATCTGAAGAGTGAAGCTTGAAATCATCTCTGTTCTCGATTGCATCTAAATCGTGGAAATCGCATCTGAATTCATCTAAAATTCGACCTGACCCGAAACCCGTTCTGACCCGAAACATGTTCTGACCCGAACCCATTCCAATCCGAACCCATTTAAACCAAAACCCGTTTTGACCCGAACCAAAACAACCCTTTTTTAATTGACCCGTGACCCGACCCGACCCAACCTGTTTGCCAGGTCTAAATGTAAACACAAAAGCTATAATATAATAATAATTATTATTAATATAACAAAAGAGGGTGTCTTAGAAGATAGAAGTAGTGACTAAGGGGGTGTTTGGGTTTGCTTATTTAACTTAAAAATGACTTTTTGGCAAAAAGACTTACTGACTTATAACTTATCCAAAATGAGTTTTTAAAAAAAGTGTTTGGATGAGCTTATGAGGTGGGGACAAGGTAATATTTAATGAAAAGTTAAATGGAGTTTAAAAAAGTCAAGTTTTCCTAGCTTTTCAAAATGATTTTTCCGCCTTATACAAAAATTTGTTTTAAAAAGTTCTTTTCACTTATCCAAACATTATTTTGACTTATTGACTATTTCACAAGCCGGGCCTAGGGGGCGGTGTGAGGGACCGGCGCCGGCCTTCGCCGGGCCTAAGCCGGCCCCCATACGCCTTGGTCTAAGACACAATCTCTATTATTTTATTGTTTTTTCTTTGCTAAACCTCCTAAGACACAATCTCTATTGTTTTATTGTTTTTTCTTTGTTAAATTTACAAAAATGCCATCCAATGTTTTTTATTCTTTTTGTGTATTCAACCCTTCAACTTTTCGCATTGCCACTTACATCCCCTCAACTTTCTAGAAACTTTGTAAAATGTTATTTTAACCCCCCTAACTTTTACGTGCTTATTTTATGTACCTTGGTCAAATATAATAAGTTTCCGTGCTTATATTTATGCACGTTTTTGGTTGGTTTAACGAGCCAGGTTAAAAATAATACGTTTTCACTAGCCGGTAAAAATTCGGGTTACTTTACGTTTCAACTCTGCTACAATGCGTGGTACTATTCTTTATCGTAAAAAACACTATTTTCTTACGTGCTTATTTTTAAGTACGTTTTGTTATAAATCCAAGTTGGTTTATGTTGTGACGTAAATTTTCTCGGCAATGAGTCAGGTCATATATAATACGTCTTCATGCTTATTTTTATGTGCGTTTTCAGTTGGTCTACGTTTGACGTAATTTTCGTTTGAAAACGAGTCAAGTCAAATACTTGATGGTATAAGTTCGAGTTGCTATAAGTTGTGACACCGCCGCAACTCGCGGGGGGTCAAAATACTAGTTATAAAACACAGGCTAACTAACCTAGTAACAGCCCCTCGGCCATGACTGCCGACCACAAGCAACTGGATGTTTAGTTCGGCTGCTGCATCGCATATAGCCACTTTAGGGTCTCCTATTTCTGTCATTCCTTCTGCTGTGATCTGCAAGTAACAAAATCTAAATTACTGTATTTGTAAAGAGTAATTTTGACAAAAACTATAAGTGGAATGGAAGTTGTAACCCCGTAACCGGCGCAGGTAGCTTTAGCTTTGTTTAGCAAATCAAGAGCTGCCTTAGTCTCACTTTCTTTAAGCTCTTTTATCAGCTCAGCTGCTGCAATTGCCAAAAACAATGCAATAGAAATCAAAACCATTTCATTCTTAAAGAGTATTACATGTTAACAATATTATATGTAGGTATATATAGTCTCAGACGAGTGAATCTGAACATGACATAAGTTTTCTTGGGTTAACCCAAAATTTCATTTTATCTTTTTACATATTAATAATAATCTAAAGGGGATCACAAATTTAGAGAAAAAAAATATTTTATCTTTTTACATATTAATAATAATCTAAAATCACAAATTTAGAGCAAAAAGTTCAACCGGTTAGAAGGGTCGACTCATGAACCTGTTAGGTCAACTCGAACACAACTTGTTTATGTAAGATTAAATATATTATGTTTAATATTTAATCTATAGCCATCTTAATCATTTACATTATAGAGATCAAAATATATAATAACCTATTAAATAATTAGTTGGTAATTGTTGATGGACCATATTACCCTTAGTAACTAATTAGGTTTCCTCCTGGGTGCTTATATAAGGAGAGTTATGTGGAGGTTTAGGGGTTACTCAGTTACACAATTCACACACCCCATTAGTCATAACATCATCACGAAACCTCCTCTCCATAACCGATACCCTTTTCGGTTTCTAAATCCCCATCATCAGTTAGCATCCTAAGGAGGAACCAGATCAAGATGACAGGCATGTCGAACTCCCTCACTGGATTCTCCTCTGCACTATCTGCTGTGACAGGTATGATTTATATTGTTTTCCTTCATGAACAAACAGAACTGAACCAACATGTGGTATCAGAGCATATGTTGATTAGTCAGTTCTGTTTTCGTATCCATAATTCTGGGATTGAAACTTGGAAAACGGAATTTTGAAACCTTATGAACTTAACAGCCGTTTCGAGTCATGAACTTCGACTCGAAATCTTTGTTTTCGTGAAAAATAATCATGTGTTCATTCGATTTTAACTGGGTTTATGTTTTACAACCGAAATCTGTTTAGAAGTCTTAAAAAATTTCAGGTTTCGGGTTCCATAATTTTATCTTTTATGATTAGGGTTCATCATGTTCATGAGAAAATTCGAAGATTTCTATTATGTTTTGGAATGATTTAGGATTAATGGGTGTTTTTTCCATGTTTGATCTAATTTTATCTTTTAATTTTATTCGAAACTGTTATTAGATAAACAGTTATTATTTTTCGAAATATGTTGATAAAATTAGATCACTTTAAAACAGGAAATAATATCCCATAATTCCTTAGATTTCGAATTTTCGGTTATGATATCACAATTAACAGCTGTTAACGAGGTTGCTACTCGCAACCATGAGGTTGCTACTCGCAACCATGAGGTTGCTACTCGCAACCATAACGTCATCACTCGCAACCATGAGGTTGCTACTCGCAACCATAACGTCATCACTCGCAACCATGAGGTTGCTACTCGCAACCATTACGTCATCACTCGAGACCATGAGGTTGCGACTCGCAACCATAACGTGATTAGTCGAGACCGTAGTTGCGACTCGCAACCATAACGTGATTAGTCGAGACCGTAGTTGTGACTCGCAACCATAACGTGATTAGTCGAGACCGTAGTTGCGACTCGCAACCATAACGTCATTAGTCGAAATCGTGGTTGCGACTCGCAACCATAACGTCATTAGTTCGATCCGCGCTAACGGGTAGTTTGCTATTAAATAAATGGTTTTGTAATTTACTTAGTTAATTAATCAGAATCAGATAATGTTTTACAAAACCAGAATAGCTTAACTTGAATGAGCTTTTGATATATCATTTCTGGCCAAAGCTGACTTGATACATCTACTTATCATTCAAGTATTACGAAAGCTATGCTAAGTGTGCATCATAAGCATGAATGTTTTAATATCTGGCCAAAGCTGATTTAATTCTTTCATAGATGGCATACTTAGCAAGTGCATAACTAAAGTGATTGTTTCAATTTCTGGCCAAAGCTGATTTGTTACAACCACTTTGCACATATGCTTAAATGATTACACTTCTGGCCAAAGCTGTTTTGTTTTCGTTTAAGTAGAAATTTTTAGTTAAGTCTATTATTTTGATGTTAGTAATAGACATTATCACAGCTTCATTATGTAAAATGGTCATTATTTTGCCTGCCTTAGTTTAACGTGCCCATAGATCACATTAGTTTTTCTTCCTTAGTATCATAACTTGCTCATCTTAATTTCCACTATCAACACCCAACTGCGGGATTCCACCTTTGACTGGTGATAACTTTGCTGCTTGGAAGGATGCTCTCATGCTTACTCTCGGATTGCTTGATTTTGATTATGCTCTAAGAGAGAAAAAGCCAGCGGACCTTACCACTCAAAGTACTGCTGCTGAGCAGTTAACTCATGAAAAGTGGACTAGGTGTAACCGCATGTCTCTCATGTTTATGAAGCAATCCATAAGCAATGCAATCAGGGGAGCTATTCCTGATTCTGAAGATGCTAAAACCTACTTGGAACATGTGGAGGCTCAGTTCAAAGGGACGTCTAAGGCGCACGCTAGTACTCTTATTCTTAAGCTGGTGACAACTAAGTATGATGGGAGGAGCGGCATTCGCGAGCACATCATGATGATGAACGACATGGCCAATAAGCTGAAGGGGCTGGAAATGGAAATCAGTGATGGTTTCCTTGTTCATTTCATCATTACTTCGCTTCCTTCTTCTTTTGAAGCATTCAAGATCAACTACAACACTCAGAAGGAAAAATGGACGATGAGTGAGCTGGTCGCTATGTGCGTACAAGAGGAGGAGCGCATGAGGATGGATCGCACTACTGATGTTGCCAATTTCACTACCTCCAATCCTAAGAAAAGGAAGCACAATTATCAGAGGAAGGATGCTTCTAAAGTCCATAAGTCTAATCCTAACCCTAATGCAAGTGCACCTTCCAGCTCTAAGAACTCCTTAGGCAGTATCCGCTGCAAGTTCTGTAAAAAGACAGGACACATGTGTCACACCCCGATTTCCACGTGTCTCACCGGTGGGCCCGGTGGGGGATTACCGTGACGATGTTGGCAACAATATAGTCAAACCACACAATTATATAATGCACAGCGGAAGCATAATTTAAATATATAATTTCAACCTCTGATTGTAATATCAAAATGTATTACAGAAGTTGAATATCCACAGTGGATCGTAAATACAGATAATTATTGTTCCATTAGATACTGCAATCAAGCTTGCGAGGCTTATCCCGACGCTAGGGAGCTAATACCAGCCAATTACGTTTAGGTACCTGCACTTAATCTTTTTGGGGAAAATACGTCAGTTTACACTGGTAAATACATTCAACTGACACATTTGAAAATGTTTATTAAAATTGATTTGAATGCACAAGGCACAAACTCTTTTATAACTTGGGAAAATTCATAATGATCTTGTGAACGTTTTACATGTTCTTTTATGCGTTCAGTAGCCCGGGTCGTGCCGGGTTAAAGATTTATAGACACACCACGTTTGCGTAAAACCGTAGTACAGAAACCAACGGCTACGTCTTTTAGTTTTAATGTCGACACTTTATACCGGGTGTACGCCTACACCGGGATGTCGATGGTCGTGGCCATTTCGTAAAATGATGCCGAGGATATCCGGGACAACGGTCATTAAACCCCCCAAAGGCTTATAAGCAACAAAACTGTTTAAATGAGCCGATCATATTTAATCAATTAACCACCTAAGCGATGGAATTATATAATGCTCAATCAAGCGGTATTAATATACCGTAACCCAAGCCCATATAGGGGAAATAAGTCAAAAGTATTTACCTTTGCAAGTATTAATCCTTAATTTAGATCAAGTCACCGATAGCTTTTACTGGGGCTCCTAATCTGGAACGAAGGTTTTAATTAACCTCTTAGAATCCTAACGGTCCTTGTATTAGCCGTAGCTTAAACCGGTTGATTCCGATATATAGATATGGTTAATTCGCACGAAAAGGCGAAAACCGAGAATGGAGTATGATTTGGACCCAACAAGTTCAGAGACTTGTTTTATATGGGTTTATAGTTCATACTCTGGATTTTGGGGTTCAAATAATATAATTTGACCCATATCGGCTATTGCACGAAAACTAGTTCCGTGGGCCGTACCGTGTGCGCAATATAGGCGAAACGGTTAACCATAAGGGTCGTACGCTTATTTCCTAAGTCAATTATGCCTTAAAAGTATTTTGGTATCAGTAGGATACCTTCCGTGACGCCCGTAACGAGTTTAAGTTGGTAATATGCCCCGTAGGGGCTTTTCGGTCATTTTAAAGACTTTAAAAAGGATTTTCGAGTTCTACAGGGAATCTGAGTTTCCTGAACAGCTTATAGAGCTTAAAATACTTTATTCATTATTTAAAACCAGTGGCAATTGGAATCGGGTCAAAAGACCTCGTAGAACTCTCGTTTTGGCCAAAAAGGGCATATTCGGTATTTACCGAACCGTAGCCATAACCGCAGGTTATGAGCAAGGTAAAAATTATTAAAAATCTTTAAAATTCCCAAAATATTATTTTACCACAGTGGGTAAAAGTTTTGGTGACGAAAACTTGGGTTAGATGAGCGTTATGCTAATTGCGCCGTTAATTGTAAAACTTTCTTAAAAGTGCGCCTTTTAGCATAACTCTCACTCTAGACCTCGGATTGACGTGAAATTTCAGGGACATGCTTATAATTTAATAAGCAAGGTTTTGGTCCGTTCACGTGTCCGAAATACTCGTTTTAATTTTAAAAGGTCGTTACGGTAAACTTTTAGGCGAATGACGGAAATACGTAAAAGACTCGGATAACTCATGAACCGACCACAGAGGCTTATACCAACATGTGACCTGGTCCTAAGAGAGTCCTAAGGTATATTTATACCTTACTAAAACGGGTCAGAACTGAAGTCAAAGCAAAAGTCAAACTTTTGCGACTTTCGGCTCCGAACCGGTTCTATATAGCAAATAATCGATTCAAACGAGCGCAAACATGTTTATATACTTATTATCATGTTTTATGATTATCAAAACAGGTTCCATAACATATATATCACAGATTATGCTTAAATTGCTAAAATAGCTTTCTGTTGACTTTTTAACCGCACGTTTGACTCGACATTTGACATAGTTAGAGTGGTGGTCAGGGGGAACCATTTTAGAGGTTTAATACCCACATAAATACCAACTCAAAACTACTTTTGATTCGTCATAAGACTGAATCATTTGCAAGATATTGCAATGACAACCGTTAGTTACGACGGTTGCGTTTATAGGCTATAACTAAGGAAATGTGGAACCAAAATGGTTATGAACGACTTACAGAAGTTAACTCTTGATGAGAGAACAGAAGGGAAAGCTAGAGAGCTCTTGAATGATCAGTTATAAGTGTTTTTGAGTTGTGTGATTGGTAATGCACAAGATGTGGCTATTTATAGCCAAAGAAGGCAACTCATGATCATTTCAAGCACTACTATCAGTCCAGAGCTGATGGGTAGTTGTCCCCTACATGTATGGGTCATTTGTAGGGTGCCCATGCCCCATAATTACATGCATAATCGTTCACAAGTTCCAAAAGCCAAGTAGTTACCATTTTTCTGCATCTGGGCACTTTACGCGACCCGCATGGGAGTTCCCATGCTCTTTTACGCGGGTCGCCTAAAGGTTAAGAATCAGACGCGTTATTGAGGAGGCTCGCGGCCCGCCTCAACTTATGTTGAAACTTAACGCGGGTCGCGTGGGGTTATATTTTCAGAATTTTCAAATCTTTTTATAATCATTACAGAATCGGGCCATTAATAACGAAATCTTTCGTAATGATTCACCTGGCCTTTCGGTTCTGAAGGGGTAACTTTGCGGTTTGGCCCTCGGTTATTTACCGATAGGGGCCTCATGTTAATTACCCGCATTATTTAGTCCCCGGTTTATTTATTAATTATATTGGAAAGCCTTAACTTTCACTGTTGACGCTTTTAACCCTTCTTCTACGAATTCGATCGTAACTTTCTCGTTTCATATCGAAACTTCGCGAAATTCATATATATTATTTTAGTGAGGGTATAATACCGTTACAAAGTCTTGGGAACGTTAAAGGGTCACTCAGAGGTATTATTAAACATGTTGACACAGTTAACCCCTGTAGTTTGTAATCTCTCACTTTCTTCCGCGTTTTATATTTGTACGATCTATAATTTATTCGTTTGAAGGTTTAAGCATTATTTAGGGATACTATACAGTATATTTACCCTTGTTGACATTTATATCCCTCGAATTTATATACTTTCAAGGTTTGTCAAAATTAGTCCTTTATTTATTATAGATGCCACGTGTAAACAAATGACACGTGTTAACACATCATTGGACACAAAAATTCGAGGTGTTACATCCTCACCCCCTTAAAATAAATCTCGACCCGAGATTTACTCAAATAAATAGGGGTATTTTTCTTTCATTGTAGCTTCGACTTCCCACGTATATTCAGGACCTCTACGAGCATCCCATTTGACCTTTACAATCGGTACGTGCTTTCTGCGAAGCTTCTTTACCTGTCGATCCTCAATCGACAAAGGTTTTTCTATAAACTTTAAGCTCTCATCTATATGCACATCTGTGTGTGGAATCACCAACGATTCGTCGGCGAAGCACTTTTTGAGATTGCAGATGTGGAACACATTGTGAATTCCATCGAGCTCTTCAGGCAAGTTTAGTTTATAGGCAACTGATCCGACTCGTTCAATGACCTCAAAAGGTCCTATGTATCTCGGACTCAATTTGCCCTTCTTGCCGAAACGCATCACCCCCTTCCAGGGTGACACCTTAAGTAATACTTTTTCACCCACTTCGAAGTGAAAATCCTTACGCTTTGGATCAGCGTAGCTCTTCTGCCTATCACGGGCAGCCTTGAGACGTTCCCGGATCTGGACAATCTTGTCCGTTGTCTGGAAAACAATCTCTGGTCCCGATAATTGGACCTCTCCTACTTCCGCCCAACAAACAGGCGATCTGCATTTCCTACCATATAATGCCTCAAAAGGCGCAGCCTTTATGCTGGTGTGGTAGCTATTATTGTAGGAGAATTCGATCAGGGGTAGGTTCTTATCCCAGTTACCACCTAAATCGATCGCACATGCACGAAGCATGTCTTCTAGCGTTTGGATAGTACGCTCACTTTGACCGTCCGTCTGTGGATGGTAAGCCGTACTAAAATTTAAACGCGTGCCCAAAGATTGCTGGAAACTCTTCCAGAAGTGTGACGTGTATCTAGTATCCCTGTCGGAAATAATAGACACAGGTATGCCGTGTAAGGCTACAATCTTATCAACATATAGTTGGGCTAGCATATCGGAGCTATACGTCTCCTTGATGGGTAGAAAGTGAGCTGATTTAGTCAGCCTATCCACTATGACCCATATTGTATCATTTCCTTTCCTGGTTTTGGGTAACTTGGTTATGAAATCCATAGTTACGCATTCCCACTTCCACTCGGGAAGTTCAGGCTGTTGTAGCAAGCCAGACGGCTTTTGGTGCTCGGCTTTGACTTGAGCACAAGTCAAGCACTTTGCTACATGGGCGGCTACAGACTTTTTCAAGCCTATCCACCAATAATTTGCCTTTAAGTCTTGGTACATTTTATCAGCACCAGGATGGACTGAGTATTTGGAACTATGGGCTTCCTGAAGAACAACATCTCGTAGTCCCCCATATATCGGAACCCATATACGTCCATTCAGCCTAAGAATTCCATCCTTGCTAAGAGTCAACTGCTCTTCAGTTACTCCCAGCTTTTCATTTGGATAATTAGCTCCCAATACAGCCTCACGCTGCGCAGCTAATATCCTTTCCATCAAATTATTTTTAACTTCAATGCTCTTGGCATTGATTCGAATGGGTTTTACCCTTTCTTTTCTGCTTAATGCATCGGCGACTACATTCGCCTTGCCGGGATGGTACCTGATTTCGCAGTCATAATCATTCAGGGTTTCCATCCAACGGCGTTGTCTCATGTTCAACTCCTTCTGGTTGAACAGGTGCTGGAGGCTTTTGTGATCAGAATAAATCACAAATTTAATACCATAAAGGTAGTGCCTCCACAACTTAAGTGCAAATACAACGGCACCCAACTCCAAATCATGGGTGGTGTAATTCTTTTCATGCACCTTTAATTGCCTTGAAGCATAGGCAATCACTTTGCCCTTCTGCATAAGTACACACCCCATGCCTGTGTGTGATGCATCGCAGTAAACTACGAATTCATCTGTACCCTCAGGTAAGGTCAACACAGGTGCGTTACTTAGCTTCTGCTTCAGTATTTCAAAGGACTCTTGCTGCTTCGGGCCCCAAATGTACTTTTCTTTCTTCTTGGTCAAGGAAGTCAAGGGCGCAGCAATCCTTGAAAAATTTTCAATAAATCTCCGGTAGTATCCTGCTAATCCCAGGAAGCTACGAATTTCGGTAGGCGTCTTTGGCTCTTGCCAGTTCATGACCGCCTCTACCTTAGCGGGATCCACTTGGATACCACGCTCACTCACAACGTGTCCTAAAAACTGAACTTCTCGTAGCCAGAATTCACATTTCGAGAATTTGGCGTAGAGTTTCTCACGTTGTAGTAATTCGAGAATGCAACGGAGGTGCTTCTCGTGGTCAGCTTGATTCTTGGAATAGATAAGGATATCGTCGATGAAGACTATGACGAATTTGTCCAAGTATGGCTTGCAAACGCGATTCATGAGATCCATGAACGCAGCCGGTGCATTTGTGAGCCCAAAAGGCATCACTAGGAACTCGTAATGACCATAACGAGTCCTAAATGCAGTCTTGTGTACATCTTCATCTCTGACCCTTAGTTGATGATAACCCGACCTTAAGTCGATTTTGGAGAAGTAGCTTGCTCCTTGCAGCTGATCGAATAGATCATCGATCCTTGGTAAAGGATATCTATTCTTTATGGTAACTTTGTTCAGCTCTCTATAATCAATGCATAAACGCATTGACCCGTCCTTCTTCTTTACAAATAGGACAGGAGCTCCCCAGGGAGATGAACTAGGTTTGATAAAACCTTTCGCCAGCAGTTCATCCAACTGGGTCCTCAGTTCTTTCATTTCCGTTGGCGCTAATCTGTAAGGTGCTCTTGCTATCGGAGCTGCTCCAGGAATGATGTCAATTCTGAACTCCACTTGTCTATCTGGTGGCAAACCAGGTAGTTCTTCAGGAAAAACCTCGGGGTATTCAGAAATGACAGGAAGATCCTCGATCTTCGGCTTTGGTTCTTCAATTATCACCTGAGCCATGTAAATTACACAGCCTCTGTTCAAACACCTTGAAGCTTTCAGCATAGATACGTCTTCGGGCAATCCGTAATGCGTATCCCCTCGAATGGTAAGAGATTCACCACTCGGAGTCTTTAAAACTATTTGCCTTTTGCCGCAAATGATTTGGGCCTGGTTATGGGATAACCAGTCCATGCCTAGCACGATGTCAAAACCCGCAAGTTTGAAAGGAAGTAGAGATAAAGGAAAAGAATGGTTCCTAATGGATATTTCACATCCTTCTAGAACGGTAGAGACGGTTTCTATCGTTCCGTCTGCTAACTCTACATCGTATTTCATGTCAAGGGTTTTGATTGGCATATTTAGTAGTTGGCAAAATTTCTGGTCTACAAAGGACTTGTCAGCGCCAGAATCGAACAGTACTCTTGCAAATATATTATTTACGAGAAAAGTACCTGTAAGCACATTGTCGTCCTTGACCGCTTCCTTTGCATCCAAGCGAAAAACTCTCGCATTTGTCTTCTTAGTCTCTTCTGCCTTCTTGGCATACTTCGGGCAATTACTCTTTATGTGCCCCTTTTCATTGCAATTAAAGCAAGTTGCGTCCTTTATCTTTTTACACTCCACCGTCTTATGATCCTTGGACTTGCATAGTCCACAGGATGGAGTCTTTTGTTGCGACTGTGAACCAGACGCAAACCTACACTTCCCGGAGTGAGGTTTCTTGCAGACCTTGCAGTAAGGTCTTCCATCAGCTTGCCCCTCTTTCCTTGCCTCCGACCCTTTCTTGCCCTCACCGTTTCCACGGTGCTTTTTACCGGACTTTCGTGAGGTATCATCCTCACGCTTTCGCTTCTCAGCCTCCTTGCTCCTTTGTGCCCTCAGACGGACAGCATCAAGTGTAAGAGACAAGGAGAGGTCAGTAACTGACCTGAAGGTCGTTGGCCTAGAAGCCTTTACGCTGGCCTTGATCGCCGGCTCTAAGCCCCCAATGAATCGGGCAATTCTTCGTGGTTCTGGTGTCACCAGATATGGCACCAGTCGTGACATAGTGTTAAAACTTGTCAGATAAGTTTGACAATCCAGGTTTGTCATCACTAGTGAGACAAAATCAGCCTCAATCTTCTCAACCTCGTGCTGAGGGCAGTAGTTTTCTTTTATGAGGGTAATAAACTCCCCCCATGACATTTTGTACAAGGCAGACTTACCTGAAGCCTGCACCAGAGCTCTCCACCACGCCAGGGCCTCGCCCTTGAATGACTGGGACACAAACTTAACCACGTCCCTCTCAGCACACCCGCTGATGTCCACAATCGTGTCCATCTCGTCCAGCCAGGTGATACAATCAACCGCACCCTTCTCCCCTGTAAACTCACGGGGCTTACATGATACAAAGTATTTGTAGGTGCAACCCTTAGCGCTGGACGCATCAGTATATTCTCTATCGCGGTGAACGCTGTGCTCAGTAGACGAATGCTTGTCGTCATCTTTCTTGGGTTCAGAGGGTGGTTTGGAGTGTGTCTTTGGTTTAGAGGGTGGTTTTGACACAGATCTGCCTTGAGACTCAGTATTCTGACGATCAATAGCTGCCTGGACAGCATTGTTGATCAGAGCCTTTAGCTGTGCGCCTGTCAAATGTACTGACGCATTGTCATAGTCATCTTCATTCGTGTGGCTGTTCTCTCCATTGGGATCCGCCATTGTAACTTGAATCTGTTACAGAAGATAACAAAATTTTAATTTAGGAGATTATTACATGATTGTCTTTTATGACAATTTGTCAACCATGGTACAGGGACCATATTTGGTTAACTCATTAATTCATTATATATTAGGATTTGAATATCTCCTATTTCAACTATATAAATAGTATTGGCGGCATAAAGCCTAATCATGATGATGTTTTATAATATTAGCCGAGATTTCATAGAATCAAAGGCATAGAGAGTTGAACCGTAGTTCTTTTATCTCTTTCTGACAGAGAGTCATAGACTACTACTGTCTTTTGTCTTATAAGACAATTATTATGGCCCATAGGCACTACACCTCTAATGGATGTCTTAATATGGTTGGCCCGTAGGCACTACATCACTAATGGATGTTTTGATAATATTGGCCCGTAGGCACTACATCACTAATGGATGTTTTAATAATACTGGCCCGTAGGCACTGCATCACTAAATGGATGTTTTTATAATATTGGCCCGTAGGCACTGCATCACTAATGGATGTCTTTATAATACTGGCCCATAGGCATTGCATCACTAAATGGATGTCTTTATAGTACTGGCCCGTAGGCATTGCATCACTAAATGGATGTCTTTATAGTACTGGCCCGTAGGCATTGCATCACTAAATGGATGTCTTTATAGTACTGGCCCGTAGGCATTGCATCACTAAATGGATGTCTTTATAATATTGATCACCTTCATTGGTGATTTAACCCACGATTTATAAATCATTTAGTTGGGTTTTGAAATCCTTAAAGGATTATTGTGTAGGAATGACGTGCGTGATTATAACGAATCACATCTGCCATGAATGTTACCATGCGTACAGAGGTTAACAGGGAATCAGAATCCCTTTCAGCTAGGTCGTACCATCTTGACTGATCTTAAAAGACCCCAAGCTAGGTTTCACCCCCTTAAGATTCCTTATTAGGCAGATCAATATAAAAGGAATGGTTTTGATTTATTTTTATATCTATTAAAACAAAACTCATAACATACATTCCAAAATCTCAAATACAATTACATATTGCCCTAAACGGGTCTTTTAAATAGTACATACCTCCATAGAGGTTTTAAAATAAGTGACAAGTCCACGCAGGGACTAATATAGGATAGGTGTCCATGCAAGGACTAAAGATAAGTCCACGTAGGGACTGAAATACAATAAGTTGTCCACGCAGGGACTTATCTCAAAGTAGAAATTACAGTAGTACTACTATTAAGGGCTAGTGGTCACGTTTCTTCTTTTTGCCCTTTAGTAGATTCGCCAAGCCCTTGAGAAATCCTCGGTGGCTTTTCTTTTCTTCCTCGAACTCTCTCTCCACACGATCTAGTCGATGGAGTATTTCTTCCTGTTCAGGAGGAGAAAATCGTGGTTGTGGCGCTTGATGTGGAACTGGAGGTCTGGGAGGTATTGGATACCCATGAGCTGAGTAGTCCGGTGGTCCCATGTTTCCATGTGCTCCGTCAGGGTAGCGCGCATTATATCTTGCCGACACCACATATGGGTCGCGCTCATAGCCATAGTTGTATTGAGGTTGTGATGGTTCAAACGGGTTGTAAGCCGTTGGACCTGTGTAAGCTGGTATGGGTTGGTCATACCCAAATGGTGGCGAATTTCGTGCAGTAGGTGCGGAGTTCGCTTCTTGTATAGGACTTGAAGGTCCTTCTTCTTGTAGCGGCGGATAGTGGCTGCTACTTGAATGTCGAGGAGTGCTGAAGTGGTTTCCCCCTCCTCCTCGTGTAGACATACGAGCATTGGTCCTCCTACGCCTCGGCGGATCAGGTATTACTGGTTGTGCCGGTGGCGGAGGTGGTGGCGTAACTGCCTCAAAGCGTGAATCCTCAGAGGGATCCTGTGGATGTCTTGGTTGCGATGTCTGATGAGATGGTGTGTTGTACCACTCATGTCGGTCAAACAAGGCCATAAAGCTATCTGGGCCTTGATACTGCGGACCATGATATGAAGATCCATCAGATACTTCTATCGGATGCGTGGGCGTACCACGAGCTGGTTCAGTTGGATCCTCATCTTCCTCCATGGGATCTTCAGAAAAATGGTCTTGTGGCCCTAGTGGAACAAAACCTGAAGGTTCCTGTATGTAGTCAGCCGGATTAAACTGAGCTACGTAGTATGGAGTAGGGTCGTCATAATTCCGGTGCGATACCGAACGTTGTAGAGGTATGAAGGAAGGTTGTGGGTTGTTGGGATTATTTTCTGAATCTGGTCCAAAGGAGTGCCGGTAGGATGGCGTTGAGCTGTGCGAAGTGGAATGCCTCGCTGGTTCGTAAAGATCTCTTCGTCGTTGTGGCTCTTCGCTTCGTGTCATCGAAGGATGTCTTGTACCAGATGGTCCAGCTTCTTGATCGTGATGTGTCACGATTTCTCCCCGGCCTCTTCGTCCCCTTCCTCTTCCTCGGAATATAACAGGTGGCATTTTCCTGCTCCAAAACTTATTAAAAATCAATCGAAATAAAGACAAAAAGGAGTAATAATCCGAATTTGTCCTAAGTTCTTGTCTAGACTCAAGTATGTGCAATTGTGTCACTGAGATTAAACACAATAGGGTAGTGTTTAATTCACTCAATGTTGGCTCTGATACCAACCTGTCACACCCCGATTTCCACGTGTCTCACCGGTGGGCCCGGTGGGGGATTACCGTGACGATGTTGGCAACAATATAGTCAAACCACACAATTATATAATGCACAGCGGAAGCATAATTTAAATATATAATTTCAACCTCTGATTGTAATATCAAAATGTATTACAGAAGTTGAATATCCACAGTGGATCGTAAATACAGATAATTATTGTTCCATTAGATACTGCAATCAAGCTTGCGAGGCTTATCCCGACGCTAGGGAGCTAATACCAGCCAATTACGTTTAGGTACCTGCACTTAATCTTTTTGGGGAAAATACGTCAGTTTACACTGGTAAATACATTCAACTGACACATTTGAAAATGTTTATTAAAATTGATTTGAATGCACAAGGCACAAACTCTTTTATAACTTGGGAAAATTCATAATGATCTTGTGAACGTTTTACATGTTCTTTTATGCGTTCAGTAGCCCGGGTCGTGCCGGGTTAAAGATTTATAGACACACCACGTTTGCGTAAAACCGTAGTACAGAAACCAACGGCTACGTCTTTTAGTTTTAATGTCGACACTTTATACCGGGTGTACGCCTACACCGGGATGTCGATGGTCGTGGCCATTTCGTAAAATGATGCCGAGGATATCCGGGACAACGGTCATTAAACCCCCCAAAGGCTTATAAGCAACAAAACTGTTTAAATGAGCCGATCATATTTAATCAATTAACCACCTAAGCGATGGAATTATATAATGCTCAATCAAGCGGTATTAATATACCGTAACCCAAGCCCATATAGGGGAAATAAGTCAAAAGTATTTACCTTTGCAAGTATTAATCCTTAATTTAGATCAAGTCACCGATAGCTTTTACTGGGGCTCCTAATCTGGAACGAAGGTTTTAATTAACCTCTTAGAATCCTAACGGTCCTTGTATTAGCCGTAGCTTAAACCGGTTGATTCCGATATATAGATATGGTTAATTCGCACGAAAAGGCGAAAACCGAGAATGGAGTATGATTTGGACCCAACAAGTTCAGAGACTTGTTTTATATGGGTTTATAGTTCATACTCTGGATTTTGGGGTTCAAATAATATAATTTGACCCATATCGGCTATTGCACGAAAACTAGTTCCGTGGGCCGTACCGTGTGCGCAATATAGGCGAAACGGTTAACCATAAGGGTCGTACGCTTATTTCCTAAGTCAATTATGCCTTAAAAGTATTTTGGTATCAGTAGGATACCTTCCGTGACGCCCGTAACGAGTTTAAGTTGGTAATATGCCCCGTAGGGGCTTTTCGGTCATTTTAAAGACTTTAAAAAGGATTTTCGAGTTCTACAGGGAATCTGAGTTTCCCGAACAGCTTATAGAGCTTAAAATACTTTATTCATTATTTAAAACCAGTGGCAATTGGAATCGGGTCAAAAGACCTCGTAGAACTCTCGTTTTGGCCAAAAAGGGCATATTCGGTATTTACCGAACCGTAGCCATAACCGCAGGTTATGAGCAAGGTAAAAATTATTAAAAATCTTTAAAATTCCCAAAATATTATTTTACCACAGTGGGTAAAAGTTTTGGTGACGAAAACTTGGGTTAGATGAGCGTTATGCTAATTGCGCCGTTAATTGTAAAACTTTCTTAAAAGTGCGCCTTTTAGCATAACTCTCACTCTAGACCTCGGATTGACGTGAAATTTCAGGGACATGCTTATAATTTAATAAGCAAGGTTTTGGTCCGTTCACGTGTCCGAAATACTCGTTTTAATTTTAAAAGGTCGTTACGGTAAACTTTTAGGCGAATGACGGAAATACGTAAAAGACTCGGATAACTCATGAACCGACCACAGAGGCTTATACCAACATGTGACCTGGTCCTAAGAGAGTCCTAAGGTATATTTATACCTTACTAAAACGGGTCAGAACTGAAGTCAAAGCAAAAGTCAAACTTTTGCGACTTTCGGCTCCGAACCGGTTCTATATAGCAAATAATCGATTCAAACGAGCGCAAACATGTTTATATACTTATTATCATGTTTTATGATTATCAAAACAGGTTCCATAACATATATATCACAGATTATGCTTAAATTGCTAAAATAGCTTTCTGTTGACTTTTTAACCGCACGTTTGACTCGACATTTGACATAGTTAGAGTGGTGGTCAGGGGGAACCATTTTAGAGGTTTAATACCCACATAAATACCAACTCAAAACTACTTTTGATTCGTCATAAGACTGAATCATTTGCAAGATATTGCAATGACAACCGTTAGTTACGACGGTTGCGTTTATAGGCTATAACTAAGGAAATGTGGAACCAAAATGGTTATGAACGACTTACAGAAGTTAACTCTTGATGAGAGAACAGAAGGGAAAGCTAGAGAGCTCTTGAATGATCAGTTATAAGTGTTTTTGAGTTGTGTGATTGGTAATGCACAAGATGTGGCTATTTATAGCCAAAGAAGGCAACTCATGATCATTTCAAGCACTACTATCAGTCCAGAGCTGATGGGTAGTTGTCCCCTACATGTATGGGTCATTTGTAGGGTGCCCATGCCCCATAATTACATGCATAATCGTTCACAAGTTCCAAAAGCCAAGTAGTTACCATTTTTCTGCATCTGGGCACTTTACGCGACCCGCATGGGAGTTCCCATGCTCTTTTACGCGGGTCGCCTAAAGGTTAAGAATCAGACGCGTTATTGAGGAGGCTCGCGGCCCGCCTCAACTTATGTTGAAACTTAACGCGGGTCGCGTGGGGTTATATTTTCAGAATTTTCAAATCTTTTTATAATCATTACAGAATCGGGCCATTAATAACGAAATCTTTCGTAATGATTCACCTGGCCTTTCGGTTCTGAAGGGGTAACTTTGCGGTTTGGCCCTCGGTTATTTACCGATAGGGGCCTCATGTTAATTACCCGCATTATTTAGTCCCCGGTTTATTTATTAATTATATTGGAAAGCCTTAACTTTCACTGTTGACGCTTTTAACCCTTCTTCTACGAATTCGATCGTAACTTTCTCGTTTCATATCGAAACTTCGCGAAATTCATATATATTATTTTAGTGAGGGTATAATACCGTTACAAAGTCTTGGGAACGTTAAAGGGTCACTCAGAGGTATTATTAAACATGTTGACACAGTTAACCCCTGTAGTTTGTAATCTCTCACTTTCTTCCGCGTTTTATATTTGTACGATCTATAATTTATTCGTTTGAAGGTTTAAGCATTATTTAGGGATACTATACAGTATATTTACCCTTGTTGACATTTATATCCCTCGAATTTATATACTTTCAAGGTTTGTCAAAATTAGTCCTTTATTTATTATAGATGCCACGTGTAAACAAATGACACGTGTTAACACAT
This sequence comes from Helianthus annuus, assembly GCF_002127325.2. Lineage (NCBI taxonomy): Eukaryota > Viridiplantae > Streptophyta > Magnoliopsida > Asterales > Asteraceae > Helianthus > Helianthus annuus. Next base: position 194,058,588 of record NC_035448.2, on the reverse strand, counting down.
CATTGGACACAAAAATTCGAGGTGTTACAACATGCAGAAGGAATGCCCTGACTTTAAGGAGTGGCTGGCTAAGAAAGGTAACGATTATTTTATGATACTTGAGTCCTATAATTTAAGTGTTCCTGCTAATTCTTGGTGGTTTGATTCTGGTTCTATGGTTCATGTTACCAATTCTACTCAGGGATTCCTTTCAATCCGGAAGCTGGAAAGAAACCAAAGAACGCTTAAGGTTGGGGATGATCGAGAATTAGAAGTGAAGGCCATTGGAACATTACAATTAGTTATGAAAACTGGTTTATGTATTAAACTTTATGATACCTTATATGTTCCTGAGGTAACTCGGAACCTTGTATCAGGACCAAAGTTAGACATGGACGGTTTTATTGTTTCCCATGGTCATCGCCAACTCTCTATCCATTATGATTCTGTTCTTTATGGTACTGGTGTTCTGGATGGAGGTCTCTATAGATTAGAACTAGATGATGGCTTTTCCAAATCTTTGTTGTCATATAACATTAATGAATCACTCACAAAGATGGAAGAGAAACGAGACTTAGAGACTTCATCCATGTTGTGGCATCAGCGTTTAGGCCACATTTCAAAAGAGCGATTAAATCGTCTCGTAAAGGATGAAGTCTTACCTCCTCTCGATTTCTCTGATTTTGGAACATGTGTCAAATGTCTTAAAGGTAAAATGACATTAGCGAATAAGAAAGGTGCCACTAGGAGCTCTAATTTATTAGAACTCATTCACACTGACATTAGTGGTCCCTACCAAATCGCTGGCATAACAGGACATACTTCATTTATCACTCTTATTGATGATTATTCTCGTTACATGTACTTGTATCTTATTAAGGAGAAATCTGAATCTCTAACAACTTTTAAAGATTATAAGGCTGAAGTTGAAAAGCAATTAGATCGTCAGATTAAAGTTGTGAGATCAGATAGAGGCGGTGAGTATTATGGAAGACATACTGATGTGGGTCAAGCTCCTGGTCCATTTTATGAGTTTTGTAAGGGCCAGGGGATTGTGAACCAATACACCATGCCTGGTACACCTCAGCAGAACGGTGTCGCTGAAAGAAGAAACCGTACCCTTATGAACATGGTGCGCAGTATGTTAGCCAACACTAACTTACCATTATTCCTCTGGACTGAAGCGTTAAAAGCAGCTGTTCATATACTCAATAGAGTTCCTTCTAAGTCTGTCCCTAAAACTCCTTATGAACTTTGGACAGGAAGGAAACCGAGTCTTAAATATATGAAAGTATGGGGCTGCATTGCTGAAGCAAAACTTTACAATCCTTTCCTAAGGAAACTTGACCCTAAGACAGTTACCTGTTTCTTTATCGGGTACCCTGAGAACTCTAAGGGTTATCGTTTCTATTGTCCTTCCCATGTCACCCGTATTGTTGAAACCAAACGTGCCGCGTTCCTGGAGGATTTCAAGGTCAGTGGGAGCAGTACCAACCCTTACGAAGAATTGCAAGAAGTACAAGACGCGGGGGAGAGAGACTCGTCGCTTACCATTACTCCGATTACTCCTCTTGTACCCAATGCAATTATTACACCTGAAGCTACTGCACCAACTCCAAATTCACCTCTACAATCAGAACCCTTTATACCTCATGACGAAGGCACATCAAACGCTCAAAACCAAGACAACGCTGAACCCGATAATCTACTCAGGAGGTCATCCAGGCAAAGAAGGCCTCCTAATTGGGATGATTATGTTACCTACCTGACTGAAATGGATCCCGGAAAGCTAAATGATCCTATCTCTTACAATGAAGCCATTAGCAGTGATCAGTCTTCTGAATGGAATAAAGCAATGATTGATGAGCTTGATTCCATGAAGAAAAATGACGTTTGGGATTTGGTAGAATTACCCAACGGTGTCAAACCCGTAGGATGCAAATGGGTGTTCAAAACAAAACTGGATCCGAATGGGAACGTTGAACGCTACAAAGCGAGATTGGTTGCAAAGGGCTACACTCAGAAAGAGGGAATTGATTATCAAGAGACGTTTTCACCTGTCTCTCGTAAAGATTCATTAAGGATCGTCATGGCCCTAGTAGCTCATTTCGATTTAGAGCTGCATCAGATGGACGTTAAAACCGCTTTCCTTAACGGAGATTTGGACGAAGATGTTTACATGAAGCAACCTGAAGGCTTTGAGCCTGAAGGTCAGGAGCATCTAGTCTGTAAGCTGAAGAAATCCATTTACGGGTTAAAACAAGCATCACGTCAATGGTACCTCAAGTTTGATGAAGTCATGAAGAAGCAAGGTTTTATGAAGAATCAAGTGGATCAATGCACCTACCTCAAGATGAGTGGGAGCAACTTTACTATACTTGTCCTTTACGTTGATGACATTCTATTGGCAAGTAATAGTTTAGACATGTTGCATGAGTCGAAGCGGTTACTCTCGCATAACTTCGACATGAAGGATCTCGGAGATGCGTCTTATGTCATTGGCATCGAAATTCACCGAGATAGAAACAAAGGGATCTTAGGATTGTCCCAAAGGGCCTACATAGATCGTGTCCTTACACGGTATAACATGCAACAGTGCAAACCCTCCGTCGCTCCAGTAGTTAAGGGAGATGTTTTCGGTTCGTTTCAGTGTCCGACAACAGAGGTTGAGAAGGAGCAAATGAGCCAGATACCTTATGCATCAGTAGTCGGGAGCTTGATGTATGCTCAAGTCTGTACTCGTCCAGATATCGCTTATATTGCTGGAATGCTAGGCCGTTATCAGACTAATCCTAATCCTGGCTTAGATAACTGGAAAGCAGCTAAGAAGGTACTTCGATATCTGCAAGGGACGAAAGACTATAAGCTGACTTATAGAAGAAGTGATCATTTAGAAGTGGTGGGCTATTCTGATTCTGACTTTGCCAAATGCAAAGATGACAAGAAATCCACTTCGGGCTATATCTTTATGTTAGCAGGCGGCCCTATCTCTTGGAAGAGTCATAAACAACAGTTGACCACAACTTCCACAATGATGGCAGAGTACATTGCTGTCTATAACGCAACCTGTCATGGAATGTTGATTAGGAACCTGGTCACTGGACTCAAAATTGTTAATTCCATTTCTAGACCATTGAAGCTTTACTGTGATAATTCAGCTGCCGTTAGTTTCTCGAACAGTAACAGTTCGACTGGAGCTGGTTTATATCTCGATACGAAATATCTATTTGTACGTGAACGTGTTGAGGAAAATAATCTTTGTATCGAGTATATTAGTACTAAGGATATGCTTGCGGATCCGATGACTAAAGGTCTCCCTCCTAAGGTTTACGAAGAACATGTTCGGAATATGGGATTATGTAAAGACCTTATTTGAGCATATTGTACTAGCTTATGTTTTATGTTTAATGAAATTTCCTCAAGTTTGATTTTGTATGTCTATTAGAATATGTTCAACCGGTATAATGGCATATAGACAAATAAAAGTTACAAATCAAACAAAGGGCTTACGCGTATTTTGATCATGACGATTAGGTTTTAAATTAAGGCTATAGTATGATTAATGGGGGTCCTGAGTCGCATAATGATTCAACGGCTGTATTTTTCTGCTATAGTACTTGTTTAAGGCTAAAATGGGTGTTAACTCCTGATCAGGCTTAGCTAATACTCATAGTAAATGATTACTCGGCTAAGTGGGAGAATGTAAGATTAAATATATTATGTTTAATATTTAATCTATAGCCATCTTAATCATTTACATTATAGAGATCAAAATATATAATAACCTATTAAATAATTAGTTGGTAATTGTTGATGGACCATATTACCCTTAGTAACTAATTAGGTTTCCTCCTGGGTGCTTATATAAGGAGAGTTATGTGGAGGTTTAGGGGTTACTCAGTTACACAATTCACACACCCCATTAGTCATAACATCATCACGAAACCTCCTCTCCATAACCGATACCCTTTTCGGTTTCTAAGTCCCCATCATCAGTTAGCATCCTAAGGAGGAACCAGATCAAGATGACAGGCATGTCGAACTCCCTCACTGGATTCTCCTCTGCACTATCTGCTGTGACAGGTATGATTTATATTGTTTTCCTTCATGAACAAACAGAACTGAACCAACAGTTTAGCTAAACGTGTTCATAGGTTCAATGTAAAACTGGCTCAAACTCATTTAGACTAAAAACAAATTCACAAATTTTTTTGTTAGGTTTGTGACAAGTAAACTTCACAACACTACTTTAGGCAATCAAACAAGTATCCATTGTATCATGTTTAAGCAAGCCAAAATACTTGATGGCGAAAATGCCCTTAAAGTTTCGAATGTTATAAAAAAACAAGTTTGATTTTGTCCTTTTATAAAACCCTTGACAAAATATTTTTTATCTGATTTAATACGCGCAACCAGATTCGTGTTTAGTTGGCCTATATAGTACTATACACTAGTACAATATGAGTAATTAGGGCGAGGTGGCTGACCGCTTAGAACCCATTTACCCAAGGTCTCAAAATATTTAATTTATCGGGACAATTACATATTTCCCCTTAAAAAACTGCGTGTATTTACCCAACTTGAAATTAAAATTGCATACATCCCCTTCCTTAACTAATATAATTGCAAATTTACCTATTTTGATTTATTTTATTAAAAAGAAGTTATATAATGATTTTTTTACCCTTATTTTTACTAAAACTTAAAAAAATACAAATTTATTCATTTTTACTAGTCTTTGTGGATTTTTCACAATTCTTTAAAAAAATACATATTTATTCATTTTTACTAAAACTTAAACACTGAAATAAACCACTAAACTAGTAAAAATCTACAAAAACTAGTAAAAATGAATAAATATGTATTTTTTTAAGTTTTAGTAAAAATAAGGGTAAAAATAGGTCATTATATAACTTGTTTTTTATAAAATAAATTAAAATGGGTAATTTTGCAATTTTATTAGTTAAGGAAGAGGATATATGCAATTTTAATAGTTAAAAAGTGGGATATATGCAATTTTAATTTTAAGTTGGAAAAATACGCAATTAAGCAATTTTTTAAGAGGAAATATGCAATTTTCTCTAATTTCTTTATATATCTTATATAGTTTTAAACAAATGCCTATAATTAAATTTAAAACCTAATAATTTTTTTTTAAATCCACTAATGATTAATCTTTCCATTTAGTTTGGGCCCGTTTAAACAATTAAACCCATTTGTCAGTTAACCCAATTACCCAACCAAACTCAATAATGTTTTAAACCAAATAAAATATTACATTTATCGTTGTATATTCTAAAAACCCATTTTTGCTACTTGCACGAACTCATGAATTCTCAGACACGCCATGAAGAAAAATTAGAAAAATATAAAACAAAGAGATTTACTTCCCCATGAAGATGCATACAAATAGCCGATATCAACCGGTGTTCGGGCCGTATAGATAACAACTTCTGAATCTACCAAGGTAGATCTAAGAGTATTAAGGGCCCAATTAAGAGCATGATGACTGTACTCACTATCATCAATGGCCACCATCACCTTATTCTTCATGCTGGCTGCAACTTCAACCTCCTCTTCTGCCATCTTCACAAACACAACACTCTAATGAAGGTTTTTTAAGATCTTGTGAAGACCAAAAGTTAATGTTTTTAATATTAAGGTTTTTATTTACGTAGGCAAGCGGTTGTATTTGTATTTTATGCTCCATCTGATCTCACTTTTGCAAGGGGTGTGACATCTTTCTTTATGTGTTGTAACCTGCTGAGAGTGACATGTCATCCTTTGTGTTATGTTTGTTTGTGATATGAGCTTATTTGTTTGCTTATGATTCTTTGTAGGCCCATTTAGAAAAGTATCAAATCCAATCATGGAAAATGGACCCTAAAGGACATGTCCTAATGGGTAATGAGCCTAATTGATTAGGTTGCGTTGGGCCCAGTAAAACTTTCAAAAGAAAGTAAGAAACAACATAACATCATATCATATCAAAAGAAACTCACTTAAATAAAAACTTAGTGATCCAAAAGACCACCCCACCATTCAATTTAGGTAGGTAGTAGAGGCTTTTGCCTTTTAGTGCGAAGATTACAGGTTAATTTTTGGCACGGGATAGATTAGAGTTATTTTGGTGTAATTTAGAAGTAGAAATAGAGTAACTACGTGTGGTTAAAAAAAGAAGACCACCCTTTATGAAGAAGCCATGAACGCGATGAAAGGCTATGTTGGCGGTGAAGGAGGCAAAGCCCATGACCGTCGTATTGTGCGACCATCTCTGTGGGCCATTTTTAGCGGATGGGTTGGTTGGGTGCATCCATGCGGACGTCACACGGAGGTGAGGGCCGGGTCGTTAAGAATTTTTTTTTTTCAATAAACCGGGAGGGAAGAGAGAAGTAGATGTTGCAAAAATTAGCGAGGAGAAGAAATTAGAGGTATTGTAACACTAGATATATTTTAATCACTCCCAAACACGTCACATTAGCTCCAAATTAAATTTTCACCTCTTTCAAAAAAAAAAAAAAATTCCGTTTTTCCAACGCAAAAATCATTTTATCTCCTAATCATTAACATTTGTTATATATTTTCATCATCAAATGATTTGCTATAAAAATCAAATTTATATAAAATAAATTAATTCTTATAGATAGTCAATTCTCTTTATCTTTAATATATACTAGGCCATAAGCCCGTGTATTACACGGGGTTGAATAAATAATTTTTATATACTAAATAATAAAACAATATATATCTTTAAAACCTCATTTAATGTACGGGTTGAATAAATATGATTTTATATATTAAATAATAAAAAATTATATCTATAAAAACCATATTGTACGGGTTGAATAAATGTAATTTTATATACCAAATAAAAAATTTATATCTTTAAAACCACGTGTATTATACGGGTTGAATATATGTAATATTGTTTACCAAATAATAAAATAATATGTATTTAAAAAACCTCATTTATTACACGGGTTGAACAAATGTAATTTTATATATCAAACAATAAAGAAATACATCTTTAAAAATATGCACATTATGCGGTTTGAATAAATGTAATTTTCTGTACTAAATAATAAAAAATATATATCCTTAAAAACCTCGTGTATTGTACGAATTGAATAAATCTAATTTTATATACCAAAAAATAAAAAGTTATATCTTAAAAACCTCATGTGTTTATGGGTCGAGTAAATGTAATTTTGTATAGCTCATGTGTTATATGGGTCGAGTAAATGTAATTTTGTATAGTGAAAATAAAAATATTTAACATATTAATACAAGTTTGGTTTTCGTGATAAAAATAGATTATTCTGTTGTTGCAAAATTTGTTAACGAAGTCTCAATAAATTTAACCCTTTATTTAAAACTCCGTAAATGTATAAATGATAAATAATATTAGTTAATTTTATTTTATGTTTCGTAAAATTTATTTGATACCAAACTAAACAAAACGTTCAAATATAATTGAAATAAATAATATTATAAATGAGAAGAAGATTAAACTAAATAATAAATATTCATAAGATATTAAATTAATAATATTTTATAGGAGAGTTATCTATAATATAATATATAAAATTATTAATATTTAGTAGGAGAGTTATCTATAATTAATTAGAAGGGATTAAATTAAAATAACAATTATCTATAAGAGATGACCTAATATAATAACAAGTGTTTCTAAAGTGGTTTCTTTTATTATATAGTAAGATTCAGTTTAAAGGATGTTCTAGTTATAATAAATAAATAAATTAACTCTTATATCGTTAGAGTGTAACTGGATTATTATATAATAGATATTTGTAAAGGAATTGCTTGGAAAATTTATGTTTTTGAAAGGATGGATGCATTACTAATGTGTCATGTGACCGAACTTGTTTGTGGGTGTTTGGGGACTGAAAAGGTGAAAAGGACTTAAGAGTGTGTCGGTTATACCGACTTTATATGTGACTAATCATTGTTATGAGTTTAGCATTTTCATTTTACCTGTAAAAGATTTATCCCAACCCGTTAAACTCAACACCTACACATATATCATACGATCATACAAAAAAAAGATCATCGATAACAAATCTTGCATCAGTTTAATAAATACTTCTAATTTCTATAAATGTTTCTACAATATATCGATAAGGAGTAGGTGTATGTTGATCATCCGACTTGTAAATATTTCGTGGTGTCAATGCTATCAATTTTTAATAGTTTCAAGTTCTAATTTGTTTTTTTTTTCTATGATAGTTGAAGGGAATGCACAAATATCTATTGTCACATCAATTGGAAAATGATGTTTCATATTTTCATTATGTAGAGTTTATTTAAGGCCCCCTTGTTCCCACACTCCCTATATCTTATTTTCACATCCCTAGTGTATACGGGCCGTACACAAAATATACGACCCGTATAAAATGTTTTTGAATAGGAAAATGCGCAGAGAATGTTTTTTTTTATTTTACTATATACGGGCCGTATATAGTTATACGAGCCGTATACATGTGTATACGATTTGTAAAAACTATACGGCTCAATGGATTTATTTTGGGAGGTTTTTGATGTTACCAAATGTATACGGACCGTATAACTGTATACGGGCCGTATATATGGATGTTTTTTCAAGTATCACGTTTTTTCCAGTAAAAACACCATCATTTTAGAGTTTCTAAACTCTTCATCACCTTTAACAACGTTGATCGGAACACGCCGCTTAAATCGGAGCACAAGTAGAGTAACGTTACCGATCAGTCCGTTGATCGAGTAACTAGCAGAAGAACCCGACACAAACAAGTTCTCCACAGTTTGTTATTCAGATCTCTATTCGGTCATCTTTCCAAACTACAACACACGATAACTTTAAACTTTATAGTGTGTGATTTGACCAAGAAATGATTGGAGATGATTGCTACTTTTAATAAGCTGTCATAGTTGTCAAATTCGATTTCAACAAATCTTTTCCTTTTCCTTCAATTTCTAGAACATTCTCCGTAACATGAAGACGTGTCGGGTTCTTCTACTAGTGGTATTTTTAAGGAAGTATTGAAGATTGAATGTGCAAACCCAACCGTTTTTTACTACGGAAACGGTGGCTATGCGAAATACTGTTAGTGCACTACATCTGTTGATTGCGTCTAGGTGTCTAGGATCAGGTCTTACATCGTATTGTATAGCATAGGGCACGTTTTACGAGAAAACAAGTGTTTGTATGGGTTGTATAGGTCAGGACCGCTCATAGGGTCTTTAGAGTCTTGGATCGCTTATTTGACATGTTAGGACCGCTTATGTGAACATGTCTGGTCCGCTCTTATGGACATGTGTCACATGAGCGGACCCAAACCACTATATATAGGGGTCTTTAGGGCGATCCTCATAACGTCGAGTCTGAATTCCACGCCGAAGCTCTGCCGGTGTGAAGATCGAGCTGTAAAACGTTTCATATCAATAAAACAAGCAGTTAGAAAGAAGAACAAGCTACTTCTACTTGTATTTCTTATTATTCCGCATCTGAAACGCAAGAGATAACCTCTGAACGACTCGTTCGGGTCAGCATACGATCCTACAAGTGGTATCAGAGCTTGGGAGGAGGTTTTCTGCAGATTGTAGCTGTTTTTCATCATTTCTTCTCACTTCTACACCTTCTTTTACTGATTCGGGAAGATTTCACGGTCAGAATTCGCTCAAATTTTCACAGCTTGTGCGCAATAGTATCGAGATAAACCCTGGAAAGTTTGAAGCCAAAATTCGAAGTTTTAATGGGTCAAATCATGTTCGTTTTATGGTCCGCTCGTAGTGACTTCATCGTGGATCGCTCATAGATCACTGTCTGGATCGCTCATCCGTACACATTTAAGTTTGGACCGCTGGAAACTTGATAGTTTGGTTCGCTCGAAGTGTATATTTTGTGTCTGGACCGCTCTTAGAACAATCTCTGGACCGCTCATTTGAACATTGTCCTGGTCCGCTCGAACGAACATTATTTCTGGACCGCTCCAAAATAATTTCTGGATCGCTTATTTGGATCAACCCGGTTCGCTCCAAAGAAATTTGTGGGTCCGCTCCAAAGAGTCATTCTGGTTCGCTCCAAAGGATTTTGTTTGTGTCGCACTTGTGAACATCTGATTCGCTTATCTGTTTAGTGTTGGTTCGCTCTTCTGTCATTTGCCTTGAAAATCGTGCTAATTCAACATGGATTCCGAGTTTTACAACGCGTTTGCTACATCGACTACTCCAGCCGCAATTGCTCAAGCAATGAATTTAGAAAACGAGACGGGAACGACTCAAAAGCCCCCTAGATTGATGAGCATTGAGGAGTATTATGGGTGGAAGGATCGTTTTGAAAACTGGGTTCAGGCAAATCATCTCAGATCGTGGGAATGCATATTGGAAAAGTACACATTGCCTCGAACAGAATTGCAAGTTATTAAACAAATATCCGAATTCTCAGAACAAGAACGTGCAATGTACAGAGCAGAGAAAATGATGATCAGTCTGTTACAGCAGGCGATTAAAGAAGACATATTCATTTTGCTACAGCACGACAAAACTGCTAAATCAATTTGGGATGCTCTTAAAGTAAAATTCGAGGGTAGTGAAAGTATGATCAAAAGCAAGAAGGCATTGCTTAAGAAAGAATTTGATTTGTTTAGCAGTTTACCGGGAGAGGATACTAAAAAGTTGATCGAAAGATACTGTCACTTGGTGCGATCGTTATCGATGTTGGGAGTTGAAAAAGGTCGTGAGGAATGGGTTGATAAGTTGGCTGATGCGTTACCTCAGAAAGAGTGGGGAACGTATTTGATGATACTGAAAAACACGGGTGTTTATGACAAACTAACAATTGGTCAGTTTATCGAGAAGTTAGAGGGACAGGATCTGGAACAACAGAAGATAGCCAGGATGAATAATCCTAGTGGTCAACAGGATGTAAAAATATACTATAAAGGTAGCATTCCAGTTTCTGAAGCCGAAAGAAGTCCAAAGATTCAAACCGGCTTTCAGTGCTGGAGATTCATCAGACAAAGTTGATCAGGGTTCAAACAAGAGCAGCAGCGGGTTTTCATCCTTTCCGAGTGTCAATCCGAAAAAGACTAACACGAGTTTTCAGTCTCAGAGTACAAAAACCAGAAACGGATATGTGATTCAGTGCAACATAGCTCTTAACCTTCCAGAAGGCAAAAGTTTTTCTGAAGACACTGCTAAAGACCACATGGCACTTCTGGGTTCAGTTCTGTTATCCTATGAAGGTCTTGTTGCTGGTCGGATCGGAAATCCTATGCTTACCAAAGAGGATTACGATCAAATAGACGCTGAAGAAATGGAACTCATGGATATCAAATGGTGTCTTGCTAGTGTTCTTCGACGAGCTGAGAAGTTCAAAACTATTACCGGGAGAAATGACTTTCTAGATGCTCATGTATCTACTTTAGGTTTTGATAAATCTAAAGTTACTTGTTTTCGATGCAGGGAAAAATGCCATTTCAAGCGGGAGTGCAAAGGAAGAGAAGCTAGCGTAGCACAGAATCCATTCGGGAAAGATGATTACTACCGCAAAGCTATCTATCAGCAAGTTGGTCAATCCCAAGAACCACAAACAGCTCACGGGAGAAAGATTGAAGACTCCAAAAGAGCATGTTTGGTAGATTTCAGCTGGAGTAATTACATATCATCTGAAGCTACAGCAGCACGCATTATTGATCAAGATGATGAGAAACTACCAGAAGGTTTCAGTTGGGATATGTTTGTGGATAAAAAAGGAGAGTTTAAAGCTTTCATTGCCAAGATTGTCCGAGAGCCAGATCTGTTTGCTACTTGGATGAAATCGATTGGTGTGAATATGTCTAGTGAGGATGAAAAGTCTGTTACATCTGATGAAAATTCAGATAGTGTTGATGATGAAATTTCTGAAAGATCTGGAGAAATTTCAGCAGATTCAGATGAAAGTGTTGAAAATGTTGTTAGTTCTGATGAGAGTGTACAGAATGAGATTGTTTCAGAAAAGACAGTTGTTTTTTATAAAACACCGACTATTTCTGATGTTTCTGATGCTGATTCTGAAAAATCAGTTCAATTTGATCATTCACCAGATCACAGTAGCAGTGATGATGAGGAAGAAAAACATATTAATGTTGCTAAATCTCATCTTTCTACTGAAAGTTTTCATTTCTATTTTGCAGATCAGATAGAGAAACTAAAGGAGAAACGAGCTGTTAAAGAACAACAAACTAAATCTGAAGATGATATTCAAAAAGCTGAGAATGTTGCTGAGAAGATTACTGAGGTTATGAAAGAAGTAGAAAAGGTTATTGAAGTAGAGAAAGTGGTAGAAGTTGTTAAAACAATCGAGGTTGAGAAGATTGTTGAAGTTGTCAAGCCATGTGAGAAGTGTCTGGAAGCCTGCAAAGAGTGTGCAGCAAAAGATGACATCATAGCTGAGTACGAGAAGAAGAAGGAGCAGTTATTGTTCAATCTCAATTATGTGAAGGAATCGTACGACGTGTTGAACAAAACAGTAACTGGTCTCCAAACAACAAACTCAGAAAGAGAACAGGCGCTGACAATGATGAATGCAACTTTAATGTCAAAGCAAAAAGCTATAAATTTCTACATCGAAGAGAGTGCTAAGTGGAAGCAAGAGTTGGAGACAGAAAAAATAGAGAATGAGAGAATTGACGTTTATTGCAAAGTTATTCTAGTTCTGACTATCTCATTGATCGTATTTACCCAACTGTTGCAGGTATGGAAGCTTTCAAAGATGAGAAGCTAAAAGACAAGAAAGACTGTGGTAAGAAATCGACTGTTAGTTACAACAAATGTCCACCTCCGATTTGGGATGGTTATTCACCTAGGAGACCAAATGAGGAGCAATTGGAAAAAGCAGTCAATATAAAGCTTAAAACCGACACAACTGACGTTTTACCAGATAACATAGATGTCACGTATACCTCGTCCGATACTGATCATGAGTCTGTACTAATCAAAAAGGTGGTCGATCAGGTGTTGGATACTGATGAGGAGTCTGAGTCAAAATCTGGGTCTGGAAAGTCAAAGTCGTCAGTCAACAGCCAAAATTCGTTGGATAAACGGTCTTATAGTATAGAATTTTTGTTATCAAAGTCAAAATTGAATGATGAAACATTCGAAGTTGTTTATACTTTGAATGGTTCTGACAAATTATATTACAACAAAGACTTTCCAATAAGAAGTGTTCGTTTTGACATGATCAAAAAGGTTTTCAAAATGACAGAAATCAATATTTCTGAAATAAAAGATTTAAATCTTACTGAAAAATCTAAAAAATACACTTCAAGAGTTCAACAACGTTTAAATAAGAAAAAGGGCAACAATCCTGGTTCTGGTTTTCAAAAGAAACCCAACCAAGATCGTAGCTACAAAAAGAAAGCTCTTGGTTTTGTTCCACCAGAAAATGATAAAAATATGAAAAATTCTAAAACAAAATATGAATTTGTGTCAGGTGGAAGTGCTGAGGAGGAACAGCAGAAACCGTTCTAGAGACAGTCTAATAAAGAATTTCTTGCTGAGAGAAAGAAGAATGGAGCTGATATATGTTATCTAAGAGAGACTAGAACCTGTTATAGATGCAATGAAGCTGGTCATATTGCATGGAATTGCTCAAAAAGTGTTCAATCAAAACAGGGAGTTTCTCAGAAGTTGAAAGAGAAAGTTGTTGATGTTGACACACCAACCAATAGCCCTATAATTTTTGAAAATTCAAAATTTGAGGTTGGCGAGTGTTCGGAAAAGAATTTTTACAAAAAGAAAGGAAAATACAACCAGGTGTGGGTTGCGAAGAAAGGTGAAGTGAATGTCGGCGATGAATCTGGTTCCACAAAGCCAGAAGAGCCACAGGTTGAGAAGAAGATCTCAGTGAATGATGAGGAGTTTCCATCATTGAAGTTTGAGGAAGTAAAGAAGAAAGTGGGAAAAACTGAGATTTCTAATCAGTTTTATAAAGAAAAGGATGAATTTGATGTCGAGAAAACATTCAACGGGAATGTTAAAAAGATTTTTGGGAAAATGTTTAGTGGGAGAGCTAAGGGGGTCAAAGATTTTTACGCCACGAAAAAGGCTACTTACAACCCTACTGCTCAGGAGTTGAAATCCATCAAGTCTGAGAAGACTTGGATGGAAGTTTGTTTTCCATAATAGTCTTAGGACTATGCCGGAGATCCCAAGTTTATATCGTGGATCAGGAATTGGCATCTTTCTAGTGTTTGAAGAGATTGTTTGAAAGATTTTGAATAATGTTGTTAATGTTTTGCAGGTGAAAGGACTACGCCGGAGCTTCCAGGTTGGTAATTGCGAAGCAGGAATCGGCATCCTGACTGGTAAAATGGTGATGTAGACGTAACATTCCTACAAGTGGTAACCTTGATCTTGCAAGTGGTATTTGTGGTTAAATTTTGAGATGTTTGTATACTTTGAAGTAATTACATTTACAAGTGGTACAGAAGGTTCTTAAATGAAAATGGTAAATCAGGGACATTAAATTGTACTTGATTTACTATTCATGGCAAAAGATAGACAAGATGATGAACCACATCCCCGTTCTTAAAATTGATAAATCTACAAGTGGTTTTTATCAACACAAACTCATTTTCCGGAAAAGTCATTTCGATTAAAATAAACTTAAGTGTTTTGAAATCTAAATGAGAAAATGATTTGTGATATGGGGAGTTCAGATTGTTTATGCTAAGTGAATGGCGATTTGAGGTGATTCGATATCAGTTGTCAAGTTTCTGTACAGTTTGTATTGTTTTCTATGTTTTTCAAGTGGGTCAAAAGTCTTTTATTTTCAAATTTCCTTTGAAATGTGTTTGCATTTTAGGGGGAGTAAGAATTTTTTAGAAAATCCAAAAACATTTGAAAATTTGAAAAGCCAAAAACATGATAAAATTCAAAAATGAGTTTCGTTGTGAAAAGAGGAAATGATAGTACATCAGTGGACTATCACAGCACGCTAAAGAAATGTAAATTTAAAAAAGTGATAAACAATCTTACTGTGGATGTGTCAGTAGATTTTCGCACATTTAGTAAGTTGAAACGAGATATAAACTTAAATTCAAACTTGCTTAATTTGTGGGTAACTATTCTTGGATATATGGGTAACCCCCGAAATCTTGTTTGAAAGGTCCCATATTCTAAGATACTAGGTCTTTATACTCAGTGATATCTGGGGTATTATCCCGGGACTTCTGCTGAATGGAAGTTCTGACCTAGTCCCCGGATAATACTTTTTGCTAAAGCTTTGAAACATAAGCTTCGCCCTCAGCATGCTGATGAAACAATAAAATTGATAGTCGCTGCTGTTGAAATGCAAAAGATCCTCTAAAGGGGACCCACCAAAAGTCGAGCCGTCATCTCTCTGCTGAACGGAAGTTCTGACCTGAGCTCTCACGGTTTCGCACCTAACCCCTTTACAGATATCAGCTGTGGTATACTCACCTGTAAGACTGAATATTTGGGATCTGGATACAGGAGTATATTCAAGTGGAGTGATACACAATTAAGTTTAAGTCTCTAAAACATTAATATCGTATCTCGAATCGATTGAAATTTGTGTTGAGAATTTAAGAGGACAAACATACTGACAATCTAGGTAAATTGTTTAAAGCTTAAAATGAAATCAAGCTTAACGGTGTTGGTGATTTGTCTCATAAACTGATATGATCCTCTTGCACGAACTCACAAAAATATTGATTGTAAATATTACATTTCTGTATGTTTTTTTGTTTACTAGGAGTGTCAAGTAATATCTCTCAGAAAATCCAAAAAGATTTTGTGTGTGTTTTAGCATATTTTTTTGAAAAAGTCAAAAAGATTTTCGACAACTGATGTTGAAAAACTGATTTTCAAAATTCCGAGTGCTAAACATGATGAACAGCATTTGAGGGGGAGTGTTTGTGTAAATCTAACTGTTTTCGTTAATTCTAACCTTCTTCAAGTGGTTCATCATAGATTGTTGAGAGAGAGTCATGTGTTGGTGCACAGGTTTTTGATATGTGATGAATCTAGAAAAATTATTTCTGGGTTAAGATTGTGCAGGTAACCAGGTTTCGATTTCTAAAGATTTCTGTTGAAGGAGAGCCTAGTTTCAATCCTGGAAATCAATTCAGAAGATCTCTGTTAGAGTCAGGTTGATTGATTCTGAAAGCCTGTGAAGATCAGATAAAGATCCTGAAGATATTACTGAAGAACAAAAGAATACCAGTAAATCGAGAGGGGGAGTCTGAAGATAGAGAGAAAGAGAAAGCCCAGAGACTGATCAAGACTGAAGATGTGAAGACACGGAGACCGTGCTTGATAGTCGACTCCATCAACATCTGAGGGGGTGTCTGTTAGTGCACTACATCTGTTGATTGCATCTAGGTGTCTAGGATCAGGTCTTACATCGTATTGTATAGCATAGGGCATGTTTTACGAGAAAACAAGTGTTTGTATGGGTTGTATAGGTCAGGACCGCTCATAGGGTCTTTAGAGTCTTGGATCGCTTATTTGACATGTTAGGACCGCTTATGTGAACATGTCTGGTCCGCTCTTATGGACATGTGTCACATGAGCGGACCCAAACCACTATATATAGGGGTCTTTAGGGCGATCCTCATAACGTCGAGTCCGAATTCCACGCCGAAGCTCTGCCGGTGTGAAGATCGAGCTGTAAAACGTTTCATATCAATAAAACAAGCAGTTAGAAAGAAGAACAAGCTACATCTACTTGTATTTCTTATTATTCCGCATCTGAAACGCAAGAGATAACCTCTAAACGACTCGTTCGGGTCAGCAAACGATCCTACAAATACAAACCACAATCTTTTGTGACTATGGGAAACCAAGAACAAAGCCTATTTCGAAAACACATGTGTTCGCATCAGCATTGTTTATCACCCTGTTTGAGCATTGGAAACCCGACAAACAGTCTTGACAACTGTGACAGGTTATCTATCTGTGTGTGTCACATCCATCCTGTTATAGCAATCGATATGATTAATTTTACAGATTTTTTCCTAATTAGCGTTGTTAACTACCAAAAGAATGCATACACAAATAGTTCTAGTGGACGAAGCAAAGAGACCGTTGTGTATCTGAATCAGGTTCTCAAACAAACACTACTAAAGTTGACTTGGTGATAAATACCGAAGCTGTTATCTCGGTTGTTCAGTAGTTTCGTGATAATAAATCAAGCAGACATTGATTTTGCCAAGATTGAAGGAAAGAATCTGGCCATAAGCGTTGTGGATTCTCAGCGTTATTCGAATGTAAGTGGATTGAGTGATACGCTTATCTATTCTGGTCAAGGTGGGCATGGTTTGTTCGAGAGTAAATCACCACCCAAAGATCAACAACTTGTGAGTGGGAATATGGCTATGAAGACGTGTCGGGTTCTGCTAGTTATTCGGAATGTTTCGAATCATCACAGAAGACGTGTCGGGTTCTGCTAGTTATTTGGAATGTTTCGAATCATAACAGAAGACATGCCGGGTTCTTCTGCTAGTACTTCCGAGATCTGAACCAACAGAAATCAACAATTTCCAACAAATTGTCAGATAAGGAGGCTCAACTTGAACGGACGATATGTATCTTTTATCATGCGACAGACACAATATTTGCAAGTTAAATCCACAATCATAGTATACAGGTGCAAGAGAATTGCGACTTATTTTCAGTTATTTCTGTTGATCCACAAATTCCATTGTTTAAATCAGAATCAGGTTCTCAAGACAAGGATCGTTCTAATAGATTAAAGAGAATAAACCATTTTTTACCATAGTATACGAGTCGTATAACAATATACGGCCCGTATACAATGATTGTATACATTGTATACGATCGGTAAAAATATTTTTTACGAAGAGTATACGTCCGTATAAACCGTATACGACCCATATACATATGGTAAAAAATGGTAAAAACCTATTTAATCTATTAGAACGATCCAATAAACGAAGAACAAAGCCTATTTTCAAAACACAGGTTCATACAGTGCTGTAATAGGTTGTGGTTCAGCCAAAATGACATCTAGCATTACTAACGGTTCAAGTAAGTGTCTAAAATTTTGAAAATTCAGGTTTACCTTGTTAGTTTCTCAAACACTACTAAAGAATGGACCCAACAAGGATCGTACGAAATGTACGTGACAAAATAAGGATCGTTCTAATAGATTAAAGAGAATAAACCAAGTACAAAATCATCTGTTTCCTGAATCTGAATCAGAATGTTAACTTTGAGTCATAAACCGTTAATCCCAACGCTTCTCTAAAAAAATTTCTTTCTTTCCTTTTCATGAGGTAAAACCGGTTTCAACATCAAGGGTTGTTTTTCACCCTGTGTGAGCATTGGAAGCCCGACAAACAGTCTTGCAAGACTGAAATAACTCGCCATATGTATCTTCTATCATGCGACGGACCCAATTCTTGCTCAACTCCTGTGGGCCCGTATCGGAATCAGGCGTTGGAAGGATTGTAGTAGTAGGACATTGGTACCACTGTGAAAATTGCATCAGGAAGCTCAACTTGAACGGACCCATTATTCGACCGAGTAATCAATTGTATTTTTTTAGTTGCTTCTCTTGTTAAGTTTCTGACCCAACCGAAATCCACAAATTCAAGTCAAGGATCGTTCTAATAGATTAAAGAGAATAAACCCTCGTTTCTTCATCTTCATCTTCAAGAACAATGATGAACAGATGATGTTTTTTTTCGCAGAACGTGGTGGATTGCGGTGGTTTGGGTCTAGGGTTGTCAGAGAGAGAAAAGGAGGGGAGAGAGTCTGATATAATAAGGATGTTGGGAATTAAATGCATGTACGTGACACAACAAGGATCGTTCTAATAGATTAAAGAGCATAAACCAAGGATGTTGGGAATTCGCATAAACATATATTCGTTTCATAACCTCCTCCTATAAATCAACCACAACTGACAAAGAGCCTGTATTAGAAACCATCCTATGTCTTTTACCAACCGAAGAGGCAGCAAGGACAGATAATACTTCATTTGTTGAGAAACCATACTGTCAAGAAACTAACATCTTTTACTCATAAACCCTTGAATCCCAACGCTTCTCTAAAAGAGCCTGTATTAGAAACCATCCTATGTCTTTTACCAACTGAAGAGGCAGCAAGGATAGATAATACTTCATTTGTCGAGAAACCATACTGTCAAGAAACTAACATCTTTTACTCATAAACCCTTGAATCCCAACGCTTCTCTAAACGAGCCTGTATTAGAAACCATCCTATGTCTTTTACTAACCGAAGAGGCAGCAAGGACAGATAATACTTCATTTGTCGAGAAACCATACTGTCAAGAAACTAACATCTTTTAATACTTCATTTGTAACCGTAAGGGTGATGCAAATTTGTACGTAAAGATTTCTACACAAACTCTTCTACATCTTTTAACCAATTGTCCATCACTTAAGATCTTGAAAGATTTGTTGAAATCAAAGAAAAGAGTAACTAGCAGAAGACGTGTCGGGTTCTTCCAACAAATTGTGTATGTGCTTGTGCTGTAGAAACCGGTGATGAATTTGTGTATCTAAATCAGGTTCTCTGCCTTAGATCGGTCATTCCTTGTGATACATGAACGTTGTATTCTTGTCTTTCAGAAGAGTTGGTATTGAACCAATAATACTTCAAACATTCTAAGCCCTACCTGGAAACAAACCAACAAAATCCTGATACTCTTTTAGCAGAACCCGACACGTCTTCTATGATGATTCGAAACATTCACGAACCACAATGGACTCAGACTCATACTACTCACCCTCCCCTGAGGAAAAAGTTTTCCTGACGACTCAAGACAAAGCAGTTGGTTTGTGTTCATATCAGCGTTGTTTATCACCCTGTGTGAGCATTGGAAGCCTGACCACTAGCAGAATCATTGCATTACATCCCCGTTGAAAACAAGTGATTAAAATGCTTCTCCTTACAACTCTCATCAAATGCCTCACCCTTCCTTTTTATTACAGTCATACGACACGTTTTTTTGTTCTTCAATCTTTGTTACATGTTAATGTTTTATTTTTTTCTACTTTTAGAAAGATTTTACCATCTAACGACTGTAAAATTTCTCGTGTGATTGACACCTTAAATCCCTTAAATACTTTGGGTAAAATCTAATTTTCGTTTCATACGGGCCGTATACGGTTATACGGCCCGTATACATCGTTCGTATACATTGTATACGACCAGGCAAATTATTTACACATGGTGTATACGGCCCGTATACACCATGTGTAAATAAGTTTTTGTCATGTGTTAATATTAGGACCCTTAATTAAACATGTGTTTTGTTATGTACACAAATGTTAAGAGCATCAACGTTTTATAATTACCAACACTACAACACAATTTGTCGTTAGTAAAAAGTTAACATAGTTATAATTAGTTTTGTTCAACCCTGGAAAATGTGGTGCTTATTCCTAATCAAAATTTCAAATATGTGAGTTATGCATCCTAAACACGTTACCTGGTATCTAATCAAGCAAATAAATATAGTTTATAATTTATCATAATCTAATCTTACTTGATGCAAAAAAAGGATCCGTTAATATACAACAACTTCAATGGTGAGAATTCCTAATCAAAATTTCAAATATGTGAGTTATGCATCCTAAACACGTTACCTGGTATCTAATCAAGCAAATAAATATAGTTTATAATTTATCATAATCTAATCTTACTTGATGCAAAAAAAGGATCCATTAATATACAACAACTTCAATGGTGAGAATCTGTTCTTAAATGCGATGTGTGATTTCGTTATACTAACTATAACTGAAAACGTGCTAATGGTTCTTTGATGACCGATAACAATATTTAAACAAACGATATTTATAATCTGTTAATTTCCTTTGACGGATATAAACAAACTTAACTGGCTTCGATTTCTTTTGGTTTTTTACGATCGACTCATTTGGCGGATAATATATGTGGCCCTGACCGCAACGCGGCGGGTTCCTTTTCTAGTTGATTATATAAATTACGGAGAAAAGGAACTTTTTATAATGATGAGAAACCTATACAAGAAATGAGAAGATAGATTACATTAAGGTGCTGTTTGTTTTTTCTGAAAAACTCTTCTTGTCTATTACATACAAATATGAAGTCCGCGTAATACGAATAACCTTGATCATACGATGAAACACTTGTAACAATTCTCGACCACAAAACTACAATAAGGGAAACACAAAATTTTATGCCGCCTCTTTGCTTTTCTGTCTTACATTTATATAGCGCCCTTTTTTCACTTAGTTACTATAAACTCGTAACGTTGGTAACTATAAATTGTTTTAACCAACGAATATAGATCAATCGGTCATGTGACATGTCAAAATTTCAGCGATCGTTCTTAATATGAAACATTATGATATAATTACCGTGCCACCCCCTCCAAACTCCGGTTATCATGTCCGGCTACCTCTCGGGCCACCTACCATTTCCAGCCAGTTGGTATGAATTAAGAAAAAAAAGATCAATCCATGACCATAACAGATACTACGATGCTTGTTATAGATATAGACTTCAAATATCCACGAACATTATTATTTTCACTAACTTCATATTTTTTATTTATTTATTTATGAACATATCGGAACCGAATCAGAACACACGCAAACTGAGTCACAGATTTATTCTGCTTTCTTGACGACAAGAACAGGGCACTTGGCATAATTGACACAGTAATTGCTGACACTCCCCAAGAAAGCCCTGCCGATTATAATCAACAAATTGTTTACAAGTTAATATAAATGCAAATGGGCCTGGCGAAACTAACCCATTAATCTCATTTTGGGTCCTAATGGGTCATAATAACAACTTCCTGGGTTGTTTTGGGTTTAGTGTTTAATTTTGATGGGTCAAGAAGGGGTCAGTGCGGGTCAAGAGAAAAAAATAAACGGGTGAAACTGGGTTGAAGGAGAAATTGAACGGGTCCTTGAATTGCATCTGAAGAGTGAAGCCTGAAATCATCTCTGTTCTCGATTGCATCTAAAATCGTGGAAATCGCATCTGAAGTCATCTAAAATTTGACCCGACCCGAAACCCGTTCTGACCCGAAACATGTTCTGACCCGAACCCATTCCGATCCGAACCCATTTCAACCCAAACCCGTTTTGACCTGAACCAAAACAACTCTTTTTTAATTGACCCGTTTTGACCCGTGACCCGACCCGACCTGACCCGACCCAACCTGTTTGCCAGGTCTAAATGCAAACACAAAAGCTATTATTATTATTATTATTATTAATATAACAAAAGAGGGGGGTGTTTGTTGGCTTATTTAACTTAAAAGAGACTTTTTGGCAAAAAGATTTACTGACTTATAACTTATCCAAAATGAGTTTTTAAAAAAGTGTTTTGATGAGCTTATTAGGTGGGAAAAAGTCAATAAGTTGTTTTAAAAAAACGTTTGGATAAGCTTATGAGGTGGAACAAGGTAATATTTAATGAAAAGTTAAATGGAGTTTAAAAAAGTCAAGTTTTCCTAGCTTTTCAAAATGATTTTTCCGCCTTATACAAAAAGTTGTTTCAAAAAGTCCTTTTCACTTATCCAAACATTATTTTGACTTATTGGCTATTGACTTTTTCAAAAAGCCAATAAGTCAATAAGTTGTTTTAAAAAGCTAAGCCAAACACCTCTTAAGACACAATCTCTATTATTTTATTGTTTTTCTTTGCTAAATTTACAAAAATGCCATCCAATGTTTTTTATTCCTTTTGTGTATTCAACCTTCAACTTTTCGCATTGCCACTTACATCCCCTCAACTTTCTAGAAACTTTGTAAAATGTTATTTTGACCCCCCTTGACTTTTACGTGCTTATTTTATGTACCTTGGTCAAATATAATAAGTTTCCGTGCTTATATTTATGCACGTTTCTGGTTGGTCTACGTATTGTTTGGAAACGAGCCAGGTTAAATATAATACGTTTTCACTAGCCGGTAAAAATTCGAGTTACTTTACGTTTCAACTCTGCTACAATGCGTGGTACCATTCTTTATCGTAAAAAAACACTATTTTCTTACGTGCTTATTTTTAAGTACGTTTTGTTATAAATCCAAGTTGGTTTATGTTGTGACGTAAATTTTCTCGGCAATGAGTCAGGTCATATATAATACGTCTTCATGCTTATTTTTATGTGCGTTTTCAGTTGGTCTACGTTTGACGTAATTTTTGTTTGAAAACGAGTCAAGTCAAATACTTGATGGTATAAGTTCGAGTTACTATAAGTGATAGCCCCTTAAGTCACGTTTTCATTTAATATTTTTAAGTTATATTTTTGTGTTTTTTTATTTGCATGAGTCCATGTTTTGTGCAGTTTTTTATTTTCCAACATGTGTTTTATTTTTATTTTTATATATTTAGATTAGTGGAGTTAGTGGGTAGTTATTAGTTTTAGGAATTCCTTTATATAATTCATTTTAATTTACGAATGAAGATCAGTGAGTTTATGAAAAAGTTTCTTTGGTTAATTTTCTCATTGGATTATGAGTTGATTAATTACTTCCATGCTAGTTCAAGTTTGGCAACTTGGATGGTGTTCTTGGAGCCTAGATTAGAATCAAGTGGTGTATCTGTATCTTGATTCTCGTTTAGTTTGTCCTAATCGATTTCTTGTGTGGTGTGTCTGTATCACAAGAGACCGTTAGATCTATCCGTTTTATTTAGAGTTTTAATTTCATAGCCGTTACCGAACCGTTTGCCTATCAATAAGTTTTGACACCGCCGCAACGTGCGGCGGGTCAAAATACTAGTTATAAAACACAGGCTAACTAACCTAGTAACAGCCCCTCGGCCATGACTGCCGATCACAAGCAACTGGATGTTTAGTTCGGCTGCTGCATCGCATATAGCCACTTTTGGGTCTCCTATTTCTGTCATTCCTTCTGCTGTGATCTGCAAGTAACAAAATCTAAATTACTGTATTTGTAAAGAGTAATTTTGACAAAAACCTATGAGTGGAATGGAAGTTGTAACCCCGTAATCGGCGCAGGTAGCTTTAGCTTTGTTCAGCAAATCAAGAGCTGCCTTTTTCTCACTTTCTTTAAGCTGTTTTATAAGCTCAGCTGCTGCAGTTACCAAAAACAATGCAATAGAAATCAAAACCATTTCATTCTTAAAGAGGCATTAGGATCAAATACAAAGGCTCTTTATTGTAAGAAGGGTACAAAGGCTTCTAAAAAAAACTCACTACACAAAATAAAATAAAAAACTAAACACCCACCACCACCTATAAATAACATAGGTTTATAAAACAATATACTAATGTGTGTGTGTGTGTGTGTGTGGGGGGGGGGGGGTTTAGGTGGTGGGGTGGGGTGGGGTGGGGTGGGGGTGGGTGTTTAGGTTTTGGATGGTGGTGTAGTGGGTTTCGGTTTTAGGTTATTGGACACTTGTCACTCTCACTTCTTACAATTCGGAGTCTGTGTAGAATAACTTAACCCTCTTAAAGAGTATTACATGTTAACAATACACACATATGTAGGTATATATAGTCTCGGACGCGTGAATCTGAACATGACATAAGTTTTCTTGGGTTGAAATGAAGACAACTTGTTTAACCCAAAATTTTATTTTATCATTTTACATATTAATAATAATCTAAAATCACGAATTTAGAGCAAAAAATTCAAGTGTGTATAAAACAAACAATTGAGTTTAAAGTATAAAGTAGATGCTCATTTTTTTTGACATAAGAAGTACCCAATAACACATCTTTTAACCTTGAAAATCAACCAGTTATAAGGGTCGACTCATGAACATGTTAGTCAACTCGAACACACGACTTGTTTGGCTAATTGTGTTCACAGGTTCAATGCAAAACTGACTTGAACTCATTTAGACTAAAAACAAATTAATGAATTTTGTGTTAGGTTTGTGACAAGTAAACTTCACCAACACTAGGCCATGAAACAAGTATCTATTATGTCAGGTTTAAGCAAGGCAATATACTTCATAGCGAAAACAAGGTTGATTTTGTATTTTTATAATACCCTTGACAAATTTTTTGTTATCCGATTTATTACACGCACATGCAAAAACCCAAAAACCTAAACCAACCCCACCAACCCCCCTCCCAAAAAAAAAAAAAAAAAAAAAAACTATATCTCACAAAAAAAAAAAAACCCCAAAAACCTAAAAAAAACCTAACCTCACCCCCAAAAACCTAAAAGTAGGTTTACTTTAAAAGAATATTGAAAAAAAAAAATATTTGTGTGTGTTTTAGTTTTTTTTAAAGTATTTTTGGTTGTGTTCACATATAATCCTTCTTACCATTCTTAGAATTAAAGTCCTATGTATTTGATCCTTTTATCTATCTTATATATAGCTTTAAACAAAACCCTATATTTAGGGTAAATTACACTTTTCGTCCTTTATGTTTATACCAGATTGCAACGAATAGCCTTTAACTTCAATAATTACAGTCACAGTCCTTTTTTTGTAAAACTCATAACACCCTACGTCCTTTAATACTAACTAAGTTAATTTTTTCAGTTAAATATAACATGTGCCTTGCACATAAAGGGTAGGTTAGTAATTTTACTATTATACTTAAAAAATATTTAACAAAAATAAACAATCCTAATCTCATCATCAACCTCTCTGTCTCAAATCTCTGTCACTCCCATCTTTCTCTCTCTCAAACCAACACCCACCACCAGTGTGACAACCACCACCAGATCCACCACATCACCGCCTCCTCCATATAGATCCACCACGCCTTTACAGTGCCTCCATCCAGATCCGCCACACCGCCACCTCCATCCATCCAAATCGCCACACCACAGTCTCAGAATCTGTTTGAACGACGGCTAACTAATCCGGCGCGTGAACCGTTCCGATCGAGACCTTGGGTGACGGTGAAGCTCATGGCGATGGCTGTTTTGGCGATTGTTGAGCGGTGTTGGTTCTCTCAGGAAATCAGACGGGGACGATTTTGTAAACAGGGGTCCCTTCAAAACCACTGTGCAAATCACCATACGCGGCAGATCTCTTCCCCATCGGTAGTATTCCGGTGACGATGTGTCAAAATCGGTATTCAGAGTGTATACAAAACAACAACACAAATCTATGATCCAAACTGTTATAAAAGAACGAAACGAAAAATAAAAAACAAGATCCCTGTAAGGTAGGATTGTACTCCTTTTGTTACATTTTTTTTGCTTCTTGAAGAGTTGTAAGAAGGGGAACTTGCAATGTTGCGATTCAACTGTATGCTGCTCATCACAGTTTGATTCAAAGAACTAAACCATGAATCTAACCTTCATTTTGATGGGTTTTGTGCTAGAATAGAAAGACAGAGAGACGTGGAAAGGATCGATCAGAGTCAAAACCATGTTTTGTTTTCTAATCCATGCTTTTGACATTTTTATTATTTTTGTAATATTTTTGGTTTTATTTATTAATAAACATTTTAAAGCATGAAATGACAATAATACCCTTAAGTGGATAGATACAATTTAAAATTTTAACCTGGTTAGTGTCAAAGGACGAAATGTGTAATGCCTTTTCCAAATAAAGGATGGTGACTGTAATTATTAAAGTTAAAGGCTATCCATTGCAACCCGTTACAACCATAAAGGACGAAAAGTGTAATTTTTCCCTATATTTAAATTCAAAACCTAATATGTTTTTAAATCCATTAATCACCGCATTTAGTTTTGGCCCATTTAAACAATTAAACCCATTTGTCACTTAACCAATTACCCAACCAAACTCAATAATGTATTAAACCCAATAAAATATCACATTAATCGTCCTATTATTGACATTTTTTTATACAAGTTTATTCTAGAAACCCATTTTTTTCTACTTGCACGAGCTCGTGAATTCTCAGATACGCAACTAGAAAAATTAGAAAAATATAAAACAAAGAGATTTACTTCCCCATGAAGATGCATACAAATAGCCGATATCAACGGGTGATCGGGCCGTATAGATAACAACTTCTGAATCTACCAGGGTAGATCTAAGAGTGTTAAGGGCCCAATTAAGAGCATGCTGACTGTACTCACTATCATCAATGGCCACCATCACCTTATTCTTCTTCATGCTGGCTGCAACTTCAACCTCCTCTTCTGCCATCTTCACAAACACAACAGTTTCTTAAGATCTTGTGAAGACCAAAAGTTAATGTTTTTAATATTAAGGTTTTTATTTACGTGGGCAAGCGGTTGTATTTGTATTTTGTGCTCCATCTGATCTCACTTTTGCAAGGGGTGTGACATCTTTCTTTATGTGTTGTAACCTGCTGAGAGTGACATGTCATCCTTTGTGTTATGTTTGTTTGTTTGTGATATGAGCTTATCTGTTCGGCTTATGATTCTTTGTTGGCCCATTTAGAAAAGTATCAAATCCAATCATGGAAAATGGACCCTAAAGGACATGTCCTAATGGGTAATGAGCCTAATTGATTAGAGGTTGCGTTGGGCCCATTAAAACTTTCAAAAGAAACAATATAACATCATTTCGAAAGAAATTCATTTAAAAAAATTGTGATCCAAAACTCCAAAAGACACCCCACCATTCCAGCTTTAGCTAGGTAGTAGAGGCTTTTGCTTCTTAGTGAAAATACCGCGGTTTAATTTCTGACATGGGATAGATTAGAATTAGTTTGGTGTAATTAGAAGTAGAAGTAGAAATATAGCAACTATGTGGCGGTGAAGGAGGCGAAACCCATGAATGTCATATTGTGCAACTACCTCTTTGGGTCATTTTTAGCGGATGGGTTGGCTGGGTGCATCCATGCGGACGTCACACGGAGGTGAGGGCCGGGTTGTTAAGAATTTTTTTTTCAATAAACCGGGACGGAGGAGAGAAGTAGATGTTGCAAAAATTAGCAAGGAGAAGAAATTAGAGGTATCGTAACACTAGATATTTTAATCACTCACAAACATGTCACATTAGCTGCAAATTAAATTTTCACCTCTTTCAAAAAAAAAAAAAAATCAGTCTTTCCAACGGAAAATCATTTTATCTCCAAATCATTAACACTTGTTATATATATTTTCATCAACAAATGATTTGCTATAAAAAATCAAATTTATATAAAATAAATTAATTCTTATAGATAATTAATTCTCTTTATCTTTAATATATATTAAGTTTAAAGGATGTTCTAGTTATAATAAATAAATAAATAAATTAACTCTTATAGGTGTAACTGGATTATTATAATAAATATTTGTAAAGGAATTGCTTGGAAAATTTATGTTTTTGAAAGGATGGATGTATTACTCATGTGTCATGTGACCGAACTTGTTTGTGGGTGTTTGGGGACTGAAAAGGACTTAAGAGTGTATCGGTTATACTGACTTTATATGTGACTAATCATTGTTATGAGTCTAGCATTTTCATTTTACCTGTAAAAGATTTATCCCAATTCCCAACTGGTCAAAGTCAACACCTACACATATGTCATACGATCATACAAAAAAAGGATCATCGATAACAAATCTTGCATCAGTTTATTAAATACTTCTAATTTCTATAAATGTTTCTACAATATATCGATAAGGAGTCGGTGTATGTTGATCATCCAATTTGTAAATATTTCGTGGTGTCAATGTTATCAATTTTTAATAGTTTCAAGTTCTAATTTGTTTTTTTCTATGATAGTTGAAGGGAATGCACAAATATCTATTGTCACATCAATTGGAAAATGATGTTTCATATTTTCATTATGTAGAGTTTAATTAAACATGTGTTTAGTTATGTACACAAATATTAAGAGCATCCACGTTTTATAATTACCAACACTACAACACAATTTGTCGTTTGTAAAAAGTTAACATAGTTGTAACAAAATATTTTAATTGATATATACAATGAATGGATATACATTGTGATTAATTTTAACATTTTTGTTGATATTTTTATGGTTAAATCCAAATACCAACCTTGTTGTTCAATAATAATTGGTACCTAACCTATAATCTTGTATCAAATTCTTTGCTTTCTACTTTGTCCTAATTTGTTGCAACTCAAGATTCCTTTTTAATGACTAAAAGCTTTTAATAAAAAAAATATGTGTACCAAAAATGTTTATATTATTAGGGACCAAACAAAATTTAGAAGCCTATCAATTCATTGTTTGTATCATGAATTTGTTTGTTTCATACCAAATAATCCCTATTTCCAACACAAATTTTGATTGATGTATAATTTTTTCATCACCAACACAAATAAATAGATATTTTTAACATTCTAGTTCAAGTTGAAAATAATATAAAAGTTAGGGTGTTACGTTTAGACTGATATCAAGTCAAATTGCTAACTAACTGTTGATAACTTTTTTAATATCTCTATAACCATAACCAAAATGTTTAGAAATTAAAATTGAACTGAACTGA
Organism: Helianthus annuus; assembly: GCF_002127325.2. Taxonomy (NCBI): domain Eukaryota; kingdom Viridiplantae; phylum Streptophyta; class Magnoliopsida; order Asterales; family Asteraceae; genus Helianthus; species Helianthus annuus. The sequence goes on along the minus strand of NC_035448.2, from coordinate 194,029,240 downwards.
ACCAAAGTTACCAAACAGTAACCACAATTCTATATTTCCTCTATATTAATTTATAAATTTGCTTTGTGAGTTAGTTTTAGTGTTCATTTTTTTACAACTTAATAATGCACAAGTAGTGTTAGTTTACAAGTTGGTGAAGCATATTTGGGCCATCAAACACAAACCCCTAAAAGACTGAGTATTAAAATATATAGAATATATTTGTTGGTTTCAGAGGGGCTATATACTAAATATTTCATGCATGTTATTTGTTTATTTGTATTTTGTTATTAATTATTACATAACGTTATAAAAGTATTAATAGTTATTTTAAAGTTTTAGAAACTTTTCTTTGTTTTCGTTTTTAATAATTTAAAAAAAAAATACTTACGCAACTTTATCTACAAATACACATAGTTCTAAGTGTTACTTCTTTTTTTGATATACTCTCACATTTTATGCATACTAATTTTATAACTATAGGCAATTAACTTTTTACGTGTTATATTCGGATGGTCCATGTGCTTTACATAAAATACGTATGCTATTATGGATCCGCAGCAACGTTCGGGTCCTCAAAAACTAGTATATGTTAAAAAAGAAAGCTTGTGAATGGTAACTCCGTTTCTCTTCCTTTCTCCGCCGTTGTAATTTTTTGAGACTTGGTAAACTGGTTTGTTGTCTGCTTTTTTATGAGAGTGGCCCAAGTTCGAGCCTTTAATATATCTTTTTTTCCACCCTAAGTGGTGGCCATCTTTTTGAAAGCCACGTGTTGTCTACGAACACACTTGCCACGGATCCAAAAACCCACCGCCACTTCTAATGACATCTCATTACCACCCCTTCCGATTTACTTCCCCCCCACCACAACCGCCGTACGTTCACCGGCGAATCGATTAGAAGCCGATTTAAAGAGATCGGTTGAAAGATTTCATCGTCATTTTCATTCGTAAAAGGTTTAAGCGATTGTTCCAGATCTGATTCCGAATCGGTATATTTTTAACTGCTTTGTCATCAATTTGATATGTAGCGATATTAATGAATTATGTATTCAGGTGTATGTGATCGTGCTTTTTTAATTTTTAGTTTTCTATCATTTTGATTTTACTATTTGGGCTTATTGGGCCTTGAGACATGTAACTTCGCATACGGATAACTGGATAAGTACATAAGGTTGACCCAAAACATATTTCAATTCAACTAACATGTATTATGTTTCGAGTAAAAACAACTTTAAGTATGAAAAATAAATTTACTCAAGAAGATAACATCTAGGACCGTGTAAACATTATAACGTAGTATTGATATTAGCGTTTTGGCACTCCGAAGCGTTTTGGTTCCAAATGCTTTAAGCGAGGTGAGAGCTTCACGTATACGAGACGCTCAAAATATAAAAAATATTTGTAAACATCAATACAACATATTCTACTTGTTAATTAACACAAAAACATGATTATAAAACATATTTAAACACATAATAACATAGTTAAAACATACATTGAAGTCGAAACTCACTTAAAACATAAACAAAAAAGTCTTTAATTAATAATCTATGCAGAAGAGTGAGGAGGCGGCATAACAGAAGAGGTCACAACGTTCTTTTTTTTAGGGTAAGGAACCCAAATCTGATGTGATTAAAAGTTGTTCGGGCCTTATGAAATCCTATTAAAACCTATATAAATTAGCAAACTTTTTGTGCATAAGGACTTGTAAGTTGTGCTTTGGGTGTTTTTCAAAAAAAAAAAAAACCCTTGATTTTTTAGTTTTAACCCAAAGGTTTGTACATTTTCCAATTTTAACCCTCATAATTTGTTTTTTTAACTTTAACCCCAAACTTTTCATTATTTGCAATTTAACTTCACAACTTTTGTCACTTATACTTTTCATCTTTCGCAAATTTTCGTTTTACGTATAGTTCTGAAATTTTCGAATTATTACGACGCAACGTGCATGTGTGGTTCAACGTTTTTACCTCTATTTTTCCATGTTTGACAGGTTCGTCGCAATACGCATATTATAGGTCGAGTCAGTGTTGGTTGTCGATGACGGTTGTGTGACATTAGTACTATTTGACACCGTTTTACGTCCCGCCGCAACGCGGAGTGTGCTTTGGGGATTTTTCAAAGAAAAAATTGTTATGCATATAGTTGTCGTAACGTTGGCTTTGGGGGTTTTCCAAAAAAAATTGATTTTTTTACTTTTCATCCAAAAGTATTTCATAAATTACTTTTAACCAAAAACTATTTGTTTTTTACTTTTAACCCAAAACTTTTTATCTTTTACAATCTATCCTCATAACTTTTTTTACTTTCAACTTTGGTCCTTTATAGTTTTCATTTTACACAAATTTTGCGCTCTATGCTTGGTTCTAAATTTTACTTTTAACACATCACAGCGTGCGTCTTTGGCTTAACGTTTTTACGTTTCGTTCTAAATTTTGCGAGTTAACACGACGCAACGTGCGTGTGTGGGTGAACGTTTTTACATCATCTATTTTTACCCCGTTTGACAGGTTTAACATAACGTGTGGGTCGTAGATCGACTTAGTTATAAATAAAGAATCCCCGCCGCATTGCGGCGGGTCGTAATCCTAGTTGGAGCTGATTTAGAATATTGGACCCAAATAAAACCCAAATCTGACCTGATTAGGTCTAATGCGTAACTTCACACACCTAGCGCTTTAGGTTTAATGCGTTGCCTCGAAATGCTTCATGTAAAATAATGCTTCAAGGCAAAAAAAAAAAAAAAAGTACTTTTCCTAACGCCTCAGCGCTTCATGCTTCAAGCTTGCTTTTTTAAACCAAGCTTGTAGCAAGGGCCCAAACATACCGACAAAATCACCCGCGAAACCAAACCAATGATTAGTTTGGCAGGTTTATCCCACATCGTGAACGTACCATAGAATTCATTAGGCTACATAAGACGTAAGGATGCTAACAGAAGTTCCAACAGAATTTCTAACCATCATGGGAACCTTTCAAGAACAAATAACCATGATTTGAATATAACAATCTTACACCTTATCAAAAATAATATCTAATACCTCAAAAATGTTTGTCAAACCTTTTTGATATGATACATCAATTCGGCGCATCATGTCTAATAAATTGCACAATTTTGGATCTCACATCTGGTGGAATACGAACCGGACGATAATTCTTGTCAAGCCAAACTACTGTTGCACGCGCCTCTAAAATGGGCTACACCAAAAAAAAAAAAAAAAAAATCCATATTCACAAAAATTATCAGAAAACACATAAAAAGATAACAGATTAACCGAAACCCTTGAAAGAATTTTCTGTGTTTTACCATCTTGGTAAGCAAAAGCAAGTTACCTCTTCATTTGGGATCTTGACGATGAAATGTTCAAAGTATACGCGAGCAGCTGATGTATCAGATACCCTCACTCTCACCACAAATTTATCACCAATCTGTTTTTACAAGAATGCCATCAAAGATAGTCCACCTTTTTTTTTTTTACTTATTTTATATTTTTGTATTTGTTAAGAGTTAAAAGCGTACCCTTAGAGGTGCAAGGTATTTGAGTGACAATTCTGATAACGCGACTGCATTACCAGTTTGCGCAATCGTATCAATATTGATTCCAATCTTTTCCATAAGTTGACGACGAGCTGTTGAAATAAAGATTTACATCATGCCAAATATGAACATGTAAATGTGAATTATGTTACGTCAAAGACTCACCGTGTTGACAGTAGTTTGCGAAGATTGCATTGTTCACTACTCCATACTGATCCAATTCATAATCTCGAACGCTAAATTCAACCTCATGAAATCCACTCATTCTGCCAAGAATTAAGACCAAATAAACGCTAAGTAGTTAATACGGTAAAATGTCGGATATCGGTCACGGACCGATGTATGAGGTATCGGTTATCGCGGTGGGATATCGGTAATTTTAATATCATGCTAAATTTATATATATAGCAATTTAACACTAACAATTTAGTATACTCTCCTACCATTAACAAATTAACCTTTTGCAACTTGCAAAACACTAACAATTGTAGCAAAGACTTAAAACACAAACATTTATCAGTAACAAACTAACAATTAAGTCTTAAAACACTAATAGCAGTAATAAGAAGAAAGACAATGGTAGAAATAAGAAAGGTACTGATATCGGGAAAATCGGTGATATATCAGTCAATATCGTCGATATTATTGGTACCGATATTTTGAACCGATATCTTGGCAGGGGATGGGCCTCGCTTGCGGTGTGCACATATAATGTATATATGTGTGGGCCCTCGGAGGGCAAAAATGAAATTGCACTAATTTTAACGCTATTAAAACCTATATAAATTAGTAAACTTTTTGTGCATAAGGACTTGTAAGTTGTGCTTTGGGTGTTTTCCAAAAAAAAAAAAAACTTGACTTTTTTGTTTTAACCCAAAGGTTTGTACATTTTCCAATTTTAACCCTACATAATTTGTTTTTTTAACTTTAACCCAAAACTTTTCATTATTTGCAATTTAACTTCACAACTTTTATCACTTATACTTTTCATCATTCGCAAATTTTCGTTTTACGTATAGTTCTAAAATTTTCGACTTAATACGACGCAACGTGCATGTGTGGTTCAACGTTTTTACCTCTATTTTTCCATGTTTGACAGGTTCGTCGCAATACGCATATTATAGGTCGAGTCAGTGTTGGTTGTCGATGACGGTTGTGTGACATTAGTACTATTTGACACCGTTTTACGCCCGCCGCAACGCGGGGTGTGCTTTGGGGATTTTTCAAAGAAAAAATTGTTATGCATATGGTTGTCGTAACGTTGGCTTTGGGGGTTTTCCAAAAAAAATTTGATTTTTTTTTTTTACTTTTCACCCTAAAGTATTTCATAAATTACTTTTAACCCAAAACTATTTGTTTTTTACTTTTAACCCAAAACTTTTTATCCTTTACAATCTATCCTCATAACTTTTTTTACTTTCAACTTTGGTCCTTTATAGTTTTCATTTTCCGCAAATTTTGCGCTCTATGCTTGGTTCTAAATTTTGTGACTTAACACATCACAGCGTGCGTCTTTGGCTTAACGTTTTTACGTTTCGTTCTAAATTTTGCGAGTTAACACGACGCAACGTGCGTGTGTGGGTGAACGTTTTTACATCGTCTATTTTTACCCCGTTTGACAGGTTTAACATAACGTGTGGGTCGTAGATCGACTTAGTTATAAATAAAGAATCCCCGCCGCATTGCGGCGGGTCGTAATCCTAGTTTGACTTATTTCGTGAAAATAACGTTAAAAACGGCGGACGGTTAATCATGCATCATGTGGTGGCGTTGATAGCCGAAAGACAAAAGGGTACATGCACTAATCGGACTTTGTCCCGATTGTTGAGTGTTATGTGCCTTATGTCCAAGGCTTGATGCAAAACTACTATCGAGCCGGGAGTCTCACTGGAAGATGCCTCTGTATTCCTACGGGGTAGAGGTAAGGCTGTCTACATCTTACTTTCCTCAGACCCTACCTTAGCTTTGCTATTGGTGGGATTTACTGAGTATGATGATGATCTTTGGCAGGGGATGTATTTAATTCGACCTCATAAATGACTTCCATTTTGACTTTTGGTGGTCAATATGAGTATTGTTTAACTCTAGATCTTTTACTCTCTAAAAACTTAGGGCCCCATACAAATCTTCATAAGGGTATACGGGGCGCTCACGGGGAATGGTGCGGTGAGGCCTTTTGCCGCGGGGGGGGGGGGGGGGGGGGGGGGGGGCACACCGCGCCAACAATATTCCCCTCGTGAGGGGAGTTCAATTCGGTGGACATTCACAGCACGTGGGTAAGATGAGGGAGTGGGGGTAGTGGTGGGCCCCGCCCTCTTTCAACCAATCAATGCTTTTTTTTTTTAAATGTTTTGGGGGGAAAGCACCACTTGTGTTTTTTGGACAAGAGGGGAGAATGAGAGGGGAAATGACCTGGCATCAAATGATTGGGTTAAAAATTTTTTCCCCTCACCTCACTCATTAGGGTGCACCCCTTTCACCTTAATAAGTACTAAAGCTGAAAATTTTCTAGTGTTCAAACTGCAAAAAATTTCATACCAATATTATGAAGTAAATTGTCAAGAAATTGACCTACCGAAAGTCAAAATCACTACCTTCTTGAACACATATTATTAAATAACATCACTAACCCTATAAGCCCTAGAATAACAATCATCAATTATGAACTTGCAACTGATCATTTACTTGAAATCTATCTTACAATTGAACAAATTATGTTCGAATAATTGGGAATTACTGAACAAATTATGTTCGAATTAAATTAAATAAAAATCTTTGAATTGAATGCAAAATAAAATGAATTAATTGATAGTAAATTACGGAATTACCCTGTGCCGGATTTGAGATCAAATGAGAAATTAGTACTGCTTCTGATAGGGGTTGTGAGTGGCCGTAACCGTAGTTGCCGCCGGTGGTTTGTTTGCGGAAGTAAGTGGATGTTTGATGACGGAAGGTGGAGGCCGACGGCGGACGACGTGTTGGCACGTGAAGCCGGAGTGATCACGTGCCCGGAAGAGAAGAATGTCTGCGACATCTTCACCTTCGTTTTTATCGAACTTTATTTGATCAGTTTCTGAGTGTTAAAGAGTTTGGTTATGAATTAGATATAAAATTACAAATACATCCCTACAATTTTCCAACATATACCAATCACCCCTGTTAATTTTAGTTTGGAGTTGGACCATAAATCAATCAATCATACCCAGGATAATCCCACTCATACATAACAGCTATTACTAAGGTCCGAGGAGGGTGCAATGTAGGCTCGTCTTACCTCTATCCCAAAAGACAGAAAGACTGTTTCCGGTGAGACCCTCGGCTTCAAAAATGTTTCCATATATAATAGCCATAGCAAACATACACGACAAGCCAAAAGGTAGCAAAAAAAAATTATATTTTACAAATAAAATCTTAGTAAGCTATCAAACAGGTAACACACTAATAACACATTATACAGGTGATAACAAGCACAATAACAAAACACACTAAGCTCCTAAGACAATAAACTAATACAAAGAGGTAATACCTTTATAAAGTTCTTGACCTTAATCCTACGTCTCCGCGAACTCATATTCTCAATCATGTCCTCAGAGAGGTGTAAGTGTAACAAATCCTTTCTAATTCGCTCCCTCCAAGTTAGTTTCGACCTGCCTTTACTCCTTCGCCCCTCCGCAATGAGACTTTCTATTGTTCTAACCGCAGATGTCGCTTGTCTTCTCGTGATGTGTCCAAACCATCTTAACCTTCTATTCCTTATCTTATCTGATATATCAGCTACTCCTAACCTTATTTCTTATCCTATCTAACTTAGTGTGCCCACACATCCACCTCAACATCCTCGTATCTGCCACCTTCAGCTTGCGCGCTTGTATCTTCTTGATGGCCCAAAAATCTGTTCCGTGTAACATAGCAGGTTTAATTGCTAATGTCTCCACTTTTGACTGAAGAGGCACAATTCACACTACGCCAATTGTCTAGATGATAGACCCCAAATATTGTAACAACCCAAAATCATTAGAATTGAGAATGAATAAATGGTAGAATATGATAATGTTCGATATTGTTAGGTTACGACGTTAAAGCATTGATGCATTTTTTTAACGAAACCAAAAGGGTGAAAGTTAATTTGTATGTTAACGAAATATAGTTAACATTAATTACTTAAATATTTGGGGCTAAGTGTGTAAAGAAGAAGAAAAAACCGAAGACTTAACACTAATTTTCGTTTTTTAGTTGTTTCCAGCCTCCCTCTTATTGGCTCTCTATATTCATATATAAAGTGTGTTTGCTGTAAAAAAAAAAAAAAGAAAAAAAAAAGAAAAACCACCAATTTTCACTTGGAATCCGTTACCCAAAAATAAAACTTTCACTTGGAATCGTGAATAATTTTGAAAATTATACACTAGGAGTTACAGCAACAACCTTTCATTAGCTCAACGTATCTCAATTTTTGCAGGAACTTTTAGACTTGTGCACAATAATCCCCAACCTTTCCACCTTTGCACATTCGATCCTTCAACCTTCAACGTCTTAACTTTTAATCTTTAAAACACTGAAATGATACATTTAAAAATAAAATGATAAACTCATTATTTGATACTTGAATTGGTATACTACTTGTAGAATTAGGTTTGTAACATTAATAACCGAATGATGGTGATTGAATAGCCGACGAGGACTTGCAATTGGAAACGGTTCATATCGAAGACAAAACTAGTTGACGTTGGTATACATTTTAGAAAATTAAAAGACTGTCACCGTATGTACAAGCTACACAAACATTGTATATTTAAAATGTTTTATAAGTTATTCTGCATAAATGCTGTTTAGGGGTGAGCAAAAGGAAAAACCCGACCCGACCCGAGAACCGATCAAACATAAAATACAGAACCGATTCACTACCCTAAATATAGGGTCGGTTCCGGTCCATAGGTCCAAGTCGGGTTTCACCATGAAAAGAACCGAGAACCGACCCGACCTGATTTTATATGAAAAATTGGAACCGATCTAAATACCTAGGTACTTGGGTTCGGGTCGGGTTGGGTATATTTTCGGTTCGGTTCTCGATTATTTTCGGTCCGGACCTAAATTTGCTCACTCTAGTTTATAGGTTTTGTAATTTAGAAAAAGTGATTCAAAATTGGATTGAAAACAAATATACTGTATACGACGTAACAATATAAGGTTTAGAACTATTTGAGCTAAAAAAATTGAGTAAAATATGATGACTCCCTCTTCTGAAATAATTATCGTGTGAGAACCCCGCTACATAGTTACACTACGGTTTTTAATAAACTATGCGTTGGTGAAGTCTAACATGTGTGAGCCTTGATACAATATTAGTAATAAAGATTCGGTTTGATTCATGATCGCGAATTTTTGGTTTGCTGATTTCTTAACACAAATAACATTAATAACGAACAATTATATACTTTTTGTTTTCTCTTTGCTCTAGTGTTTGATTTATTTTTATTAAAATTTAAACATATACAATTGCCAAAAGCAAAATATACTGAACCACACTTGATACATCGTTTAAAAAGTCAAATAACAAGAACATTTAATAGATCAACAAATACCTTCGAAGTCTTAAAACATAAATAATTTAAGTGTACGTAAAGTTATATAAATTGAGCAAATATATATTTATTAATTTCTTAGAGTTCAAGGAGACCATGTTGATTGAAATCGAGGAAAGTCTCCATACCCTTCTCCAACCATCCTCTCCATCATCTGTGCTTCATGTCCATTTGTTCCCTGCAAACATCAATTTTCATCCCATGAAGTAAATGGAAGTAATATTAATTATAATACTCTTGATAAATCATTGCGTTTTATTTATTTGGTTACAACAATCTATATGATGCAAGAATAACCGAAATGACAGTTGAATAAAAAAAAAAACAAAAAAGAATTTACATAAAATGACAGTTGAATATATAACATCTTAACAAGGATAGTTAGGAAAGTCATTTGTTACCTTCATAGGGGCCATATCATCCATTTCAGTGGAGTTGAAAACTTGAAATCATAGTACATGCTGGCTGCTGAAAGCTGTTGATCAGTTCTGTTTAGATATTGTAAGGCCTCTTAATCCAAGATCTCACTCAGCTGAAGCAATCAACAGGTGTGCAGAATTCACCTGATGATCAACCACTGCAGATGAAACACTAGAATGCAAGGATTTGAGAGAGAAATCAAGAATACACTGAGTATTCTTGATGAAGATGAATGACGTCACTCACACAAAGCAGCCGCCAGACAAAACACAATGATTAGGGTTAGGTGCACAGAATTTCACACAGAATCGTTGCCTTGTCTATTCCACTTAAAGTATATATACAAGGCAAAGCCCGGACTTTCAAGACAAACTAGAAAGCCCGAACAAGACATATAGCACAAAGCTCAGACCTTTTGACCTAGACAAAACTCAGACAAAAGGTCTACATAAACAAACTCTGACCTTAGTCCCATACAAAAAGGTCTGACTAAAGAAATCATCCTAAAACTTGGACAAAATGTCCCTAGGATAAACTTGGGACTATCTTTTACAAATGTACAATAAAGACCCTAACAAATTGGGAGACATGCACTTATCACCTAAAGTGCATTAACAAACTCCCCCTTGATCAGTGCATGGTCTTCATTGCTCTTGAGATCTTCATACTCTCTTCGAGAAGCGGCTTCCTGCCCAGACCTTGTTCTTCACACAGAATTGAACCACCTTGATGAACTGGTCCGCTAGAACACGATCTTCTTCATTGTACTTTAGAGGCAGGCGCCGAAGCTTCTTCAACTGAGCTTCTCTAAGGTTGGCAAGCCAAATTGGATCCAGAATCTTAGCAATCTCCTCCGTCACTTTCTTTTCAGTAATCACGGCTTCCCCAGTCTTCCCATTGAGATACCAATAACCTATTTTGTCGAATTTATCGAGATCGAACTTTCGCATAGGAATTTTACGAAGGCAACTCGCTGGAGGGTAAACCATTTTCCATTCTTCTTTACCAGTGAACTTGTTTAGATACTTAACTCCTCGACCGACTGCTGGCTTGAACAACTTCCACTTACTCTCATGACTCTCAGCAACGAGATGAGGAATCAATCCTCTGATACTAGCAACATTTGTATGGTTGTTGAGATCGAGTTGAACAATGTGATGAAGATCACGTGCTGGAAGAGTCTGAAGATCTTTAGCCCTTGGCCTGAAGTACTGAATCCCATCGGTCCTTTTGATCATTACCAGGCCGTGCTGCTCATCGAAATCCCAACTTCGAATCTGTCCCGAGTACTCACCTTTTGTGGATAAGTACCTCTTCCTTTGAGTATCATCTGGAAGATTTCTAAACCATTTTCGGGCTGCCACACTGACTTCTTCGGGAATTCGTATAGGATTAAAGATTTCTTCGGGCATTTCACAGCCAAACACAAAGCTTCTGATAGTATCACTGTTGACCGGTAATGACTCATACTCAATTGTCTTCCCTTTCGCAGTCTCAATGAAACTGAACTTACCAGCCAAGTCGTCGTCGGTTCGCCAATCTTCAACCATTTCCTCAACCACTTCACCAGCTCCCAAAACCAATTCAGCAGCAGCATCAGTATCTACAGGGCCTTTATCTCCCCATGCAGCTGCACCTGAGGACTCCCCCTCAACATGAGCCGGAGTTACAGCTTCAGGAGCACGTGCGCTCCTTGACTGCTCCCCCTGCTTCGACGCGTTGGGATCCTTGTCCTTGTCAAGATCGTCTCTGATTTTCTTTAGTTCATCCATCTTGCACTTAGCCTGAACCTGAAAATCCGAAGCCGAAATCTCCCCCTGAGCAGCAAGGAGTGATACGAGATCTGTCACAATCCCGAGAAGCCGATCCGTAGTACTAACCAAGGTCTGTTGTCGAGCAGCCATCGAGGCATCTTGGGTTATGAACTTACCCAACTGAACACTCTGATCCTTGGTTAGACGAAAAAGCTGTGCCATCTGCTGGTCTCGCTCTGCATCCTTTTTCTTCAAGAGAGCAATTTCTTTCTGCTGCTTAGAGATCTGATTCTTGTGTAGAACCATGACCTTGGCTGCCTCCTGAAACTTACCACGAACAAAACCCTGAAAGTTCTGCTCTTGACCCGAACTTGATGGTCTCGAAGCAGAAACTGTAGGAGATCTAGGAGCAGGAGGTCTTGAGCCAGACGGCTGTGTCCTGGATGGCCTAGGACCTGAGGATGGTATCACTAGAGGACGCAAAGAACCTTTCTTCGGTCGCACTGCTGGCGGATTCCGACCGAAAGCGACCTTCGGACCTGCTTGCCGTGTCTCTGAAGCTTGCAAAGAAGGACTTCCTGATAGGACAAACACATTACCCGTACCCGTTTGAGATGATAACGACTCAAATAGCGGTACTACAGGAATCGGAGATGACATCATCGGCACTACTGGTTGAGGAGAAGTAACCATACTGGTAGCTTCCACACAGGAAGTGAATGGAAGAGAGGAAGATAGTGACGGGAGAGTTACCGATAACTCCATATTAAGAAGACCTCTGGAGTCTGATGGAGCCGAGCTGGATGTAACCGTGACCGAAGCAACCCTCGGACGCGAAGACTGAAGAGCTGAAACAGCAACACGTTGTCGCTTATACGTCCTGAAAGGAACTGGTACACGAACAGTATCAGAAACAGGACGACGACGGTCTTCATCATCATCATCAGAAGAGGACGAGCTAAAATCAATTGAATCCAAATTGTTGGCTTTATCATTCCAACTGGCTAAACGAATACTCCACTCGGAAGAGGGACCGAGAGAAGCAACTTTAGCGCGAAATAACTCTAGCTTTTCTCTCTCGGAAGGTGAAAGACGATCTTGAAGTTCTTTCATTACTAAACTAAGGTATTGTTTTTCGGATGGCATATTGTCAATGGATTCATCCACAATAACTTCTTCCATAGGACGTTTCCCTTTGTCAACTATACGGGAGGACGGACCCGCATCTAAAGCAGCATCAAGCTCTAAAATCACATTATCAGTTTCTACAGCAACCCCTTTTACCGAAGACGTAGAAACTGGAGCTTGAATAGACACAGTTTCTTGAATAGAAGCAATAACAACTGGTTCAGAAATCACTGGTTCTTGAACAGGTTCAGGTTCCGGAAGATTAACCGGTGGTTGTTGAAGACCAACCTGAGGTTGAACAACCACGGGCTCTTGAGCATTTTCAACAAGTGCTTGCTTACCTCCAGCAAATATTTGATCAACACCACTTCGAATGTCTAACCACTTCGGATCATGATCTGGATTGTAGTTTCCCTGAAGAATAGCACCACACAAGGGAGTCGTCACAGGACGAGCGTTAGTCCTTTTGGACTCGTTAACTTTGGCACAATCAGTGAAAATACGAGTAGGCATTGGTGCTTGAGCGTAGGCAGGTAAAGTTCCTTCGAACGAAAGATTCGGCAACAAATGTCGAAAAATAAGACAAAGGAAACGAGGATACAGAATCATCAAACGCTTATCATTTGCCTTCAGACCAATCTGGTGTTTGAGAGCTTGGAGTATCATGAGAGAGAAATTGTACGGCTGGTTGTAAGTTAATCCAATCATCGCAGAAAGAAGATCATGACCCATCGTATCAGTTCCCGATTTTCGTGCAGACAGACACTGCATCAACACATGAAAGAAGTATCTCCACTGCCCAATAATCAATCCCTTCATGATCTCCTTCATGGTAAAAGAACCAACATAGCCAAAAGATCTAACCCCACGTTCACGTATTTGCCGCACATAGCACGTGTTTCCATGATCTAAATCACCAAAACATAGAGCCGCACGAATAACTGCCTCCGTGATAACAATAGAGCTTCCAGAAACAGTAGCTTCGATAGACTCATCAACAGTCTGAGCCGTACGCCAAAAATCATCAATATACGCTTGCACTTGGTGAATATTCTCTGAAATCGCGAAACCAATTCTTGAATTTCGAAGAAAACGTATAATATCAGTATATTCGGCTCCACCACGAACTTTTTCGTTTAGCAAGGCAATTTGATTATGATTACGATGAAATTCACGAACTGGACGAGGTTGTTCTGCCATTTCTGATGAAAACAAAACAAAAACGAAACACATGCATTAGTTATAATTGCAGTATGCAGTTTACACATAGTAAACATCAATATTCAACTTCAGGCAAAAATTACTCTCACATAGTCAAAACACACAGTTAATGTATAAAAAGGCAAACCTCGAATAGTTAAACACACAGTTAATGTATAAAAAGGCAAACCTCGAATAGTTAAACACACAGTGAAAATATATAAGAGAGACAGACTGTGAGTTAAAACTCAGACAGTCCCAAACAGTTGAAAAGAAACCCCGAGTGAGAGACACAGTAGTCAACAGCCGGTCATAATGGCAGACAGTTTAAAAATCGGAGTCTCTTGTTTTAAACAGTTTAAAAACTCGGAAACACTGCTCATGATAACAAACTTATTCACTTTCAAAAGAATTCGGTGAAGGCTTGTAAAAAAAAACTCGGAGACACCAAAAAAAATCGGAGACTTTAACCTTGGAGTAAAACTCGGACCACTAAGGACTTGTTTAAAAGATTCGGATAACAGACTGTTACTTTGAAACCTCGGACAACAGAATTGTTATAAAAGCTCAGACTTCATTTAACTGTTTAAAGGTAAAACTCGGAACTTTAAGCTTGTTACATCTGTAAAACTCGGAGAAAAGTTTGACCTCAAAACTTGGACCAAACATAAAACTCGGAATCTTGGAACACGGAATGTTATGAGAGAAAACTCGGAATCGTTAAACATTAAAACTCGGAGACACAGAGGATCAAAAACTCGGAGTAACAGTTTTACATAACCTCGGAACAGAACCTTTTGCAGTAAAAACATCGGAACAATCAGTTTGCTGAAAAGCTCAGAACGAACTGTTTTGCTAAACTCGGACACGCTAAAACTCAGACACATTTGATAAGGAAAACTTGGAATATACATGGTTTAAAACATGAAAACATACCTTTGATTGCATCAGCACAGGCCAGCAGAGAATCCAGATGGAGACGCAACAACAGTGTTTGACATGATTGTCAGTTTGATCTGGTTCCTCCTTAGGGTGCAATCTAATGATGGTGATGAAGAAACCGAAAAGGGTGTTCGGTTGGGAGATGGAGGCGAGATTGATGTTATGTGTTATTAGGGTTTGTGAAATTGTCTAACCCTTTAACCTCCACATTATTCTCCTTATATATGCACCCAGGAGGAAACCCTAATTAGTTAATAAGGGTAATTAGGCCCATCAAGAATTACCAACTAATTATTTAATAGGATTGTTATATATTTTGATCCATATAATGTAAATGATTATAATGGCTACTAGATTAAATATAAAATAAAATATATTTAATCTTACATTCTCCCACTTAGCCGAGTAATCATTTACTATGAGTATTAGATAAGCCTGATCAGGAGTTAACACTCATTTTAGCCTTAAACAAGTACTGTAGCAGAGAAATACAGCCGTTGAATCATTATGCGACTCAGGACCCCCATTAGTCATACTATAGCCTTAATTTAAAACCTAATCGTTATGATCAAAATACGCATAAGCCCTTTGTTTGATTTGTAACTTTATTTGTCTATATGCCATTATGTCGACTTGACATATTCTTAGAGACATACAAAATCAAACTGATGAGGAAAATTAACTAATACTTAGTCATTCATAGTACGATATGCAATTACGCATGGCCATTAATTAATACCCGTCTATGAGCTCTCTTAATAAGACTTATGGGTAATAGCCCTTCAATTATAGGATCCTTAAGCATATCATGAATGTATTCGATACAAAACTTAGTTTCCTCAATTCGTTCATAAACGAATAATTAATTGTGTATCGAAATTTAATGCAGCACCTCTTGAACTGTTACTGTTCAAGGAATCATGGTAGCTGACTTTATCACACTAAGTCTTCAAAACATTAATTATATGGAGTTAATAAACTTATGAGTTCACTAATAAATTTCCAACAACATTTAGTGACTATATTATGTCGTTATAACTTAGGTTGTCGATATCAGTGCATTATGACTCCTCCATGAGATAGGTTTTATCTGCTGACATAAAGATATACCCGAAATTACATTTTATCATCTTTGAATATTTCAAAGTTAGAGTAATAAACCGGTTTTAATTCTCACTTCTTCTTTAAATTTTAGTCTCTCGTTTCTTTTAAAGATATTGTAATACTCCATTAGATGCTTCACATTAATCTAGACAAATCTAGTGTGTTGCAATGTGAGTAATATCTAAACGAGTATAGACTTAAATTTACATAAGGCTTCCAAATTTATGAAGCGTAAGGAAATAATCTCATTTATCCTATTATCCTCTAAAGGAAGAGCAGTATTGTTTGTTACATATGTAAGGACCCATTTAATGTTAAACTTATGAAACGGAACTAATGTCCCATTGGGTCTATCTCGGTATGTTATGATATCTATTACATAAGAGATACATCTGAGATCTATTATATCAAAGTTTGTGTTAACAATACTTTGACTTATGTAACATATACTTGTCAAAAGAATATCATCTATATAGACAAGTTTATCTTAGTTGCTCCCACTCATTTTGAGGTAGGTACCTTAATCCACTTGGTTGTTGATGAAAATAATTATGTTAAGATTTCATCACATTATGATGTTTGCATTAACCCATACCTGGATTTTATTGGCTTACATAGACAGAATGTTCTTTAACCTTTAGTTTGGAAACTTTCAGGTTGTTTTATGAACATGTAAATGTGTCAGCCATTTGTTAGGGAAAATTGTTTTAATGTTCATCTAATGTAGCTTTAGACTATTATAAGCTACTAGAACTGTGATGATCCTCAAAGAAAACTTTGATAATTTATCTCTTCCTAAGTATAACCTTTGACAATCAATCAAGCTTCTTCGTGTCTTAACGCTTATATATTAGGATTTGGTTTATTTATGAACACTCTTAGGTAACTCAATCAAATCCCAAACGTTATACGAACACATAAAATCAGTTTTACTAGAAAACTGTTTTATTCCATTTAGAAGATTAATTGACACTAATGGCTTAATTAGAAGAGATTGGAGCAGTAAACTTTTCCATAATCCATTTTCAACTTCAGTTAGGGAGGTTATGTAATCATCAAAGTTAGTAGGTTTTTAAACCTAGATGACCTCCTGAGGTGATTATTGGGTTTTAAAAGTTTCAGTTTTATGGATTAGCTCTTGGTTAGGTTGCTATCATTTTCATTCTAAGTTTGTAAGAGTTGGTGCAGTATGGTGTACAAGAGGTTTAATCGGAGTTAAATTAGGAGTGAAATTTAATGACACTCTTCCCCCCGCCTCTTGTATTCCTTACAAGTCATGATAAGAACTTTAACTGCTCCCACTGACCTTAGAAATCTTTAGAAACTCAGCACGCTTAGGGTCAATATATAACGACCAACAAATTCTAATAGAGAAACACAAATTAATGACGTTAGTCATTATAGTTTCTCTTTTTGAGGATTATGTTGATTTAGGTAAGAAATCTAAGTGTGTCCACAATTAAGCAACAATGAAACTTTTGTAAGAGTAGCATTAGATTTTAGGGAGACGAGTTATGATAGAACAGTGTCAAGATGGAGCAGTGTCTTGTACAAGAGGTGTAAATTTTGGTAATGTTAAATTTTCACTCCCCCACCTCTTGCAACTATTGCAAGTTATTATTAAGACACTTAATGCTCCCACTGATCTTTAATATCTCTAGAATGCTACAAGAGAAGTTTCAATGAGCTACGTGGCGTGGGAACCTATCATATATACGTTAGACTTTATTTGATTTCTTTAATGTCCAGATATCATAAGAAACTTTAGGGACATTTTTAATAGAAATCTTATTAAGTATACATATGAATAGATTTCTTCTAAGACCGTGTGCCATATGCGACAAAATTAGATACAAGTTGATAGTCTTTCAAATGATAAATGAATTATGTCTGAATATTCCATTTGGAATAAGTTCCACGAATGTCAATGAATGACTTATGATGGACCCATACTTATTCCTTAAGCCAAGTAATATTTAGGGCTGTAACGTCATGATTTAAAATCACTTAGAATGAAATTAAATGAATAATCATCCTCATTAACCATGTCATGATTTCTCATGAATTTTGGTTATAATGGATGAGATTTATAAGTCTCATTTCCCTTTTGTCAAATTCTCATTTGCATGATAACAAAAGTTGTGAAAATGTAAGGTATCATCTAGTTTCATCTTAGTAATGTTTCTATCCAGATATTGAGAACAAATAAAATGAGAGTTTAAAGTAAGTGTGACTTTACGTTGACTATGCAAATCTCACAACCTTCATAACATTGCTTAATTATGATACTATATTCTGATTAATCTTCAGAATATATAAGGTATCGAAAGGCGTTGTTAGAAGACTGCTTATTATGGTTCTTATAGTCTTAACATTTAATTTTGTCACTAACTCTCATGTTAGTTATTTGTTGACTTCTGGTAAGGAAACGTAAAATAGAGTCAACTAATCATGTGTTAATAGGAATATTAAAGAATTATCAGACTTAAATATCATTAGTAAGTGACTATCTAATTAACTTATCCAACTGTTCTTTAGAATAATGGACAGTCTCATTGCTTATGCCTAATCTAATGACATAATTATGCATTGAGATTTTCCCTTGAAGAACCTTAAAGTTGGAATTAGCACTTGTAATTTGTGTATGGACGTTAGAACAATCCTCTTTTAAACTATAAGTGGTTGTAAGGTGAATAACATCTTATTTTCCAGTTTCAAACATTTATTTCTATGTACATATGTTGCTTATCAACACACTCATTATACTTTGGTATTTTTTAGTGTTATAGTTGATTTATAAGGCATTAAATTGTACAAATGAAAAAACTTAGTATGTAATGTACTGGAAAAATGTACTTATTTCCATACGTAAGCCCTTAACTTTATGGGTCATTGTATTGTACATTATTATGTATTCACATATACCACTTATCTTTATAGTTTAGAATTTTAAATGAAGGCATGCATCTTAGGAGCTCTTGTGATTATTCCACAATAATAGATTAGTCTTAGGGAAGACTTAATCTGGAATAACTTTAGTGATAACAATTATGTTAGAGAGTTCTTGATTATCATAAGAGACATCATGTTTGATTTGTCCTATTCATCATGCTATACTTTTCTTTTGTAGTGCTTTATCAGAAGAGAGTAATAGGATTATCGTGTCTTAAGAGATAATCAAGGATTTAATTTAAGAGCTAATTCTTATAGAAACTTTAAGCAAAACATATTAGATTTAGGAATTAGAGTGGATGAAATATAGACTTATAGAAGAAAATTAAAGTGAGTAAAATTATGGGTACTAAGAATAAGGCAGACAAAATGATCATAAAATTAATTAAGGATCATTAATATAAGGATCATTATGTGAAGAGGTTGTGATATGTCTATTACTAACATCAAAATAATAGACTATTTAAAATTCTACTTAAACGAAGACAAATCAGCTTTGGCCAGAAGTGTAATCATTTAAGCATGTGTGCAAAGTGGTTGTAACAAATCAGCTTTGGCCAGAAATTGAGACAATCACTTTAGTTATGCACTTGTTAAGTATGACATCTATGAAGGAATTAAATCAGCTTTGGCAAGATATTAAGACATTCATGTTTATGATGCACACTTAACATAGCTTTCGTAATACTTGGATGATAAGTAGATGTATCAAATCAGCTTTGGCCAGAAGTGATACATTAGAAGCTCATTCAAGTTAAGCCATTTTGGTTTTATAAAAATATTATTTGATCCTTATTAATTAACTAAGTATTTACAAAACCAATTATTTAGTAGCAAACCACCCGAGCTAAATCTTAGTTCACATTAAACAGCCTAAAATAATGAGGTTTCGAGTCAGGTCTCGACTGAGTTATGAGATCTCGAGTCAGTTATGAGGTCTCGAGTCACAACCTTGTTGTTTCGAGTCGGAACCATGGTCTCGACTGCTATATTTTATGAGATCTCGACTCATAATGAGGTCTCGAGTCGCAACCACGGTCTCGAGTTGTGAATATTTAAGCCCTTTTATCGAAACCTCAGTGGTCTCGAGTCGAGACCTTATGATCTCGAGTCGAAATCGTTGTCTCGAGTTGTAAAGACTGAAACCTCATGGTCTCGAGTCGCAACCTTATGATCTCGAGTCGGAATCTTATGGTCTCGAGTCATGAAGACTGAAACCTTTATGATTTCGAGTCGAGATCTTGGTCTCGAGTCATGTACCTTATGGTTTCGAGTTGTAAAGATTTGATAACCCTTATGATTTCGAGTCGAGACCTTGTGGTCTCGAGTCAAGATCTTGGTCTCGGGTCATTAAAAGTGATCTCGAAACTTCCTGTTAACAGCTGTGAATGTGAAAACATAACTGAAAATTCGAAATTTAAGGGATTGTGTGATAGTGTTTCCTGTTTTATTATTGATCTAAAGTTATCAAGGATTTCGAAAATTATAACTGTATATCTTTTAACAGTTTTTGAATAAACTTAAAAGATAAAATTGGATCAAACATGGAAAAACACTCATCAATCCTAATTACATTCCAAAACTTAACAGAATTTCCGAATTTTCCTAAGAACATGATGAACCCTAAAATAAAAAAAAACATGATTCTGGAACCCGAGTCCTGAATTTTAAGGCTTTTTATAAACAGATTTCGGTCTTGATTTTAACCATTATGATTTCGAGTCATTTATATAACATTCTTTTTCCGAAAAAAAATTGACTTCGGCACATCAGACTCGAAACCAGCCGTGATGTTCATTAAATTTTCAAAACTTATGTTTTCCAGATTTCAATCACAGAATTAAGGATACGAAAACAGAACTGACTAATCAACATATGCTCTGATACCACATGTTATCAGTTCTGTTTAGATATATTGGAAAACATGAAAACATACCTTTGATTGCATCAGCACAGGCCAGCAGAGAATCCAGATGGAGACGCAGCAACAGTGTTTGACATGATTGTCAGCTTGATCTGGTTCCTTCTTAGGGTGCAATCTAATGATGGTGATGAAGAAACCGAAAAGGGTGTTCGGTTGGGAGATGGAGGCGAGATTGATGTTATGTGTTATTAGGGTTTGTGAAATTGTCTAACCCTTTAACCTCCACATTATTCTCCTTATATATGCACCCAGGAGGAAACCCTAATTAGTTAATAAGGGTAATTAGGCCCATCAACAATTACCAACTAATTATTTAATAGGATTGTTATATATTTTGATCCATATAATGTAAATGATTATAATGGCTACTAGATTAAATATAAAATAAAATATATTTAATCTTACAAAAGCTTCATGGATAGAAACTAAAAACGGACAAAAGAATAGAGAAAAAACAACTAAATATTAATCTAGAACAATATTTTCTGATCTATCAATCTTGATCAATTTTGATTCTTTACTTTTGTAATTAGTGATAGCACAAATTACCTCAATTTGATTCTGCAACGATCGAACATAATTGATTATCACATCAAACATCACTGACATTCCCATCGTCTATAACAAATAAAATGGAGTAAAACAATATATAATATACAAGTAGAAATTTTTTTTATAGAGATTAATTCATATCTTTATACCTTGTAGCATCCGGGAACAAGATCTTGCAAGCGTCATAGCTTTTCATTGATTTTTTCTCTTCTCATCTAATACAAAAACGAGACAAAAATTGGACGAAAACAAGAATTCGAATCACTAAAATTGCTCTAAGATTTTATGTTTTCAGGTTTTCTAAACACTATTTTTTCATGAAAATTATAAGCAAGAACTTAAAACCTAATTCTGTTTCTTGAATTATAATTGAAAGATATGAAACAAACCCTTTCAGCCAAACTGTGACTATCAGTTGCTTCACCTCTCTTCGCTCTCACATGAACAACTTCTCTTGGTTTCTCAACTCGGGATCCATCGTTTTTCTTTCTCTTTCTACCACCATGGCCCTAGATCGCGTACCAAGTTAATCGTTGCACAAACGCATAAAATATTAATTCCACAAATTTAAGATCAAACTAAGTCAAGAAAGATAAAGTTAACATAACTACATATACTACCTTAATTTCTCCAATAAATCCAGGATCAAATACTGGAGGATCTGAATTCATGAAGCTTTCAACTGGCGGTGCCATGCCATCGCGTTGAAGCCCAAACGTCTCTACCATTGAAGGGAAATGGTTCATAGGATCATAGGCCGAACTAGATTGATGATCACCGATGAAATTAAAGCCCTGAATAGCATCAGTACCATCTTGTAAAGACAAAAATGAAAGAGGATGAGACCTTTGATGATGATCAGAGAAATTGTCACCATACATAGGTATAAACCCATGATGATTAGCACTAGATGAGTTGAAATTTTCAACTACTTCAGTGTTCATATTGATCCCCACCATACATAGGTATAAACCCATGATGATTAGCACTAGATGAGTTGAAATTTTCAACTACTTCAGTGTTCATATTGATCCCTATTGTAAATTCATCAACCATGAAAAATCTGAGTTCTTTTAAACACAAGATTTAAAGATATGCCAAACGTTACTTGTGTAATAGGACATAGAAAAATAGCAGAAGATAGATGCATGGTACATAAAGCTGTTGATTGGTTGGCCTTGATACAATAAGGGTCCTAATATTAATACATGGCAAAAACTTATTTACACATGGTGTATACGGGCCGTATACAGTTATACGGCCCGCATATAATAAAATAAAACTAACAAAGTCTGTGCCTTCAGACTTTGTCAGTTTTTTTCATTCCATACGGGTCGTATAACTGTATACGGCCCGTATGAAAAGAAAATTAGATTTTACCCAAAGTATTTAATGGATTTAAGGTGTCAATCACACGAGACATTTTACAGTCGTTAGGTGGTCAAATCTTTCTAATAGTAGAAAAAAAATAAAACTTTAACAAGTAACAAAGACTGAAAAACAAAAAAACATGTCGTATGACTGTAATAAAAAGGAAGGGTGAGGCATTTGATGAGAGTTGTAAGGAGAAGCGTTTTAATCACTTGTTTTTAACGGGGATGTAATGCAATGATTCTGCTAGTGGCCGGGCTTCCAATGCTTACACAGGGTGATAAACAACGCTGGTATGAACCCAAACCAACTGCTTTGTCTTGAGTCGTCGGGAAAACTTTTCCTCAGGGGAGGGTGAGTAGTATGAGTCTGAGTCCATTATGGTTCGTGAATGTTTTGAATCATCATAGAAGACGTGTCGGGTTCTGCTAGAAGAGTATAAGGATTTTGTTGGTTTGTTTCCAAGTAGGGTTTAGAATGTTTGAACTATTCTTGGTTCAATACCAACTCTTCTGAAAGACAAGAATACAACGTTCATGTATCACAAGGAATGACCGACAAATGAAGTATTATCTGTCCTTGCTACCTCTTCGGTTGGTAAAAGACATAGGATGGTTTCTAATACAGGCTCTTTGTCACTTGTGGTTGATTTATAGTAGGAGGTTATGAAACGAATATATGTTTATGCGAATTCACAACATCCTTGCTTTATTCTCTTTAATCTATTAGAACGATCCTTGTGTTTGTCACGTACATGCGTTTAATTCCCAACATCATCTGTTCATCATTGTTCTTGAAGATGAAGATGAAGATGAAGAAACGAGGGTTTATTCTCATTAATCTATTAGAACGATCATTGACTTGAATTTGTGGATTTCGGTTGGGTCAGAAAAACTTAACAAGAGAATCAACTAAAAAAATACAATTGATTACTCGGTCGAATAACCGGTCCGTTAAAGTTGAGCTTCCTGATGCAACTTTCACAGTGGTACCAATGTCCTACTACTACAATCCTTCCAACGCCTGATTCCGATACAACCCTCGATGTTGATGAGTGAAAGAGTTAACATTCTGATTCAGATTCAGGAAGCAGATGTTTATGAGTGAAAGAGTTAACATTCTGATTCAGATTCAGGAAGCAGATGTTTATTAGTGTTTGAGAAACTAACAAGGTAAACCTGAATTTTCAAAATTTTAGATACTTACTTGAACCGTTAGTAATGCTAGATGTCATTTTGGCTGAACCACAACCTATTACCATTTTTTACCATGCGTATACGGGTCGTATATCGTTTATACGGCCGTATACGACTGGTAAAAAATATTTTTACCGATCGTATACTATGTATACGATGATTGTATACGGGTCGTATATTGTTATACGGCCCGTATACTATGGGTAAAAAAAATGGTAAAAATTGGTTTATTCTCTTTAATCTATTAGAACGATCCTTGTCTTGAGAACTTGATTCTGATTTAAACAATGGAATTTGTGGATCAACAGAAATAACTGAAAATAACTCGCCATTCTCTTGCATCTGTATACATTGATTGTGGATTTAAGTTGCAAGAATTGTGTCCGTCGCATGGACTCAGACTCATACTACTAGCAGAACCCGACACGTCTTCTGTGATGATTCGAAACATTCACGAACCACAATGGACTCAGACTCATACTACTAGCAGAAGAACCCGACACGTCTTCCGTGATGATTCGAAACATTCTGAATCGCTAGCAGAAGAACCCGACACGTCTTCTGTGATGATTCGAAACATTCCGAATCACTAGCAGAAGAACCCGACACGTCTTCTGTGATGATTCGAAACATTCCGAATCACTAGCAGAAGAACCCGACACGTCTTCTGTGATGATTCGAAACATTCTGAATTACTGCGGTTTTTTCTCTTCCGGTTACCAGGCCTATCATCTCCGTCTACGTTTGGTTTCAGCTACTGGAGTGAAATATTTGTTGGAATTTGTGGATCAACAGAAATAACTGAATACAACCGGTCAAATCACACACTATATAAAGTGTAAAGTTATCGTGTGTTGTAATTTTAATGAAGCAATGAAGATTGAATATGCTGTCACAGTTGTCAAGACTGTTTGTCGGGTTTCCAACGTTCTACAGCACAAGTTCATCACCGGTTTCTACAGCACAAGTTCATCACCGGTTTCTACAGCACAAGTTCATCACCGGTTTCTACAGCACAAGTTCATCACCGGTTTCTACAGCACAAGCACATACACAATTTGTTGGAAGAACCCGACACGTCTTCTGCTAGTTACTCTATTCTTCGATTCAACAAATCTTTCAAGGTCTTAAGTGATGGACGATTTCAACAATACGTTCACGAACCACAATGGACTCAGACTCATACTACTAGCAGAAGAACCCGACACGTCCGGTGATTGTTGATACATGGAAAAACAAGGACCATTCACCTCTTTCAACCTACCAAAACACCAAAATCCGTACCGGTGATTGTTTATCCATACTATTCTTCATAGCCATATTCCCACTCGCAAGTTGTTGATACTGAGCTTCCTGATACATATCGTTCGTAAGAAGCTTTTCGTGCACTGAACCTTCAGTTGTGTACTCTTCAATCTTCTTGAGTATTTTTCTAACTTTATGCTTGCATCCACCACAGTGAATATTAACTTTGAGTGAAAGAGTTTGGAAACCGGACGGTATAAACGAAGTAACTGTTGGAATTTGTGGATTTCGGTTGGTTCAGAAACTTAACAAGAGAAGCAACTAAAAAAATACAATTGATTTCTCTTCATGTTACGGAGAATGTTCTAGAAATTGAAGGAAAAGGAAAAGATAATTTGTTGAAATCAAATTCAACAGAGATAACTTAATACAACCGGTCAAATCACACACTATATAAAGATTACAGAGGTTTTTACCATATGTATACGGGCCGTATACGGTTTATATGGCCGTATACTCTCGGTAAAAATTTTTTTTACCGATCGTATACAATGTATACGAACGATGTATACGGGTCGTATATTGTTATACGGCCCGTATACTATCGGTAAAAAATGGTAAAAATTGGTTTATTCTCTTTAATCTATTAGAACGATCCTTGTTTTGAGAACCTGATTCTGATTTAAACAATGGAATTTGTGGATCAACAGAAATAATTGAAAATAACTCGCCATTCTCTTGCACCTGTGTCCGTCAAATGATAGAAGACGTGTCGGGTTCTGCTAGAAGAGTATAAGGATTTTGTTGGTTTGTTTCCAGGTAGGGTTCAGAATGTTTGAAGTATTCTTGGTTCAATACAAACTCTTCTGAAAGACAAGAATACAACGTTCATGTATCACAAGGAATGGCCGATCTAAGGCAGAGAACCTGATTTAGATACACAAATTCATCACCGGTTTCTACAGCACAAGCACATACGCAATGAAGTATTAAAAGATGTTAGTTTCTTGACAGTATGGTTTCTTGACAAATGAAGTATTATCTGACATCATCTGTTCATCATTGTGTGAGATTACCCAAACGAGGATGAAAGATACTCAAACCATCTGATCCCGTTGTTGCAAACTCCTTTAATGTGAGATTCTTCAAGTTTGCACATTTTGAGAAAATACCAATGTGTTTGTCAGCTTCGTCAACACACAAAGTGACAGAATGATGTGGAAAAACAAGGACCAGATGTCGATTGTTGAAAGTTTGAACTGATTATTTGTTATCAGGTGAGTTCTAAGCATTTTATCGTGTGTTGTAATTTTAATGAAGCAATGAAGATTGAATATGCACTAGGGTTTTTTCTCTTCCGGTTACCAGGCCTATCATTTCCATCTACGTTTGGTTTCCTCAACGAAGAACCATCAGCCATTATCTGCCCTTTTTCCTTTGGTTTCTGGTTGATTTTGAGGGTGAGGGTTTTGCATTGATTCCTGCGCTCCAATCATCTGCTTCCTGAATCTGAATCTGAAAGTTAACTAGACCCCTCAAGTTGTCATTCGTAACAACTAAGCGTCTGGAGAAGAGTATGTTGATATAGGAGAGTTGAACCCGACACGTCTTCTGTGATGATTCGAAACATTCCGAATAACTAGCCGAACCCGATCCACTTACATTCGAATAACGCTGAGAATCCACAACGCTTATGGCCAGATTCTTTCCTTCAATCTTGGCAAAATCAATGTCTGCTTGTTTTATTATCACGAAAGTACTGAACAACCGAGATAGGCACAATAACAACAACAACTTTCCATGATTTGGAGACTGATCAGAATCGAATCAGTGATTTTACTGGAAGCCGTTTGATTATTTCTTGTTTTATTATCACGAAAGTACTGAACAACCAAGATAGGCACAATAACAACAATAGCTTTCCATGATTTGGAGACTGATCGGAATCGAATCAGTGATTTTACTGGAAGCCGATCTCGAAAGGCACGTTGTCTGACATCTTGATTTTGATTACCAACTCACCATATCAATTTCTAGGTAGTTAACAATGCTAATTAGAAAAAAAACGTGATACATATACACAAAGGTCTCTTTGCTTCGTCCACTAGAACTGTTTGTGTATGCATTCTTTTGGTAGTTAACAATGCTAATTAGAAAAAAATCTGTAAAATTAATCATATCGATTGCTATAACAGGATGGATGTGACACACACAGATAGATAAGCTGTCACAGTTGTCATGACTGTTTGTCGGGTTTCCAATGCTCACACAGGGTGATAAACAACGCTGATACGAACACATGTGTTTCGAAATAGGCTTTGTTCTTGGTTTAATGAAGTTATACGTAACATCTACTTATATTCTGATTTAAACAATGCCCGCCTCAACTGAGATAATGGACATCCATCAAGCTCAAAAAGAAAACTTGTGTTTCCCATAGTCACAAAAGATTGCGGTTTGTATTTCGCATAGCCACCGTTTCCGTAGTAAAAAACGGTTGCGGTTTGTATTTCGCATAGCCACCGTTTCCATAGTAAAAAACGGTTGGGTTTGCACATTCAATCTTCAATACTTCATTAAAATACCACTAGTAGAAGAACCCGACACGTCTTCATGTTACGGAGAATGTTCTAGAATTTGAAGGAAAAGGAAAAGATTTGTTGAAATCGAATTTGACAACTATGACAGCTTATTAAAAGTAGCAATCACCTCCAATCATTTCCTGGTCAAATCACACACTATAAAGTTTAAAGTTATCGTGTGTTGTAGTTTGGAAAGATGACCGAATAGAGATCTGAATAACAAACTGTGGAGAACTTGTTTGTGTCGGGTTCTTCTGCTAGTTACTTGATCAATGGACTGATCGGTAACGTTACTCTACTTGTGCTCCGATTTAAGCGGCGTGTTCCGATCAACGTTGTTTAAAGGTGATGAAGAGTTTAGAAACCCTAGAATGATGGTGTTTTTACGGGAAAAAACGTGATAATTGAAAAACATCAATCTATACGGCCCGTATACAGTTATACGGCCCGTATACATTTGGTAAACATCAAAAATCTCAGAAATAAATCCATTGAGCCGTATACTCTTTATAAATCGTATACATTTGTATACGGCTCGTATAACTATATACGGGCCGTATATAGTAAAATAAAAAAAAACATTCTCTGCGCATTTTCCTAGTAAAAAACATTCTATACGGGCCGTATATTTTGTATACGACCCGTTTACACTAGAGATGTGAAAATAAGATCTAGGGGGTGTGGGAATAAGGGGGGCCTACAATAATTAGGTTTTCTGAGTTCCAAACTTACTAGGGTTTCTATATTTGGAAAGTTTTGGCTTTCTCATTTTACTATAAGGCTATAGGGTGTGGTCATGACCCTCATGACCACCATGACCCTCCATGTTAGTGCGATGTAACCCACCTCTAATCCACCATCCAAAACCACTACCCTAAAGGTGTGGTCATGACCTAAACCACTAGCCCCTTATTTATTTTAATTTATCTTTGACTAAAGAAAAAAAGGAAATGATATGTTGAAAAATGGAAAGGAGGACCATGGTTGTCATGGTTTAATCCATGCAAACCATGGTGGATCAATCAAGGGGGTGGTGTAGCCTTCCATTCATGTTCCTATGTGGCAAATCATGTCCCAATAATGACCCCCACACCCTATAGCCTAAGATGGTAAAAGTGTTGGGGTCCAAGTTCAAACTGATAGATTTAGTAAATAGGACCACAAGATGGCTTTTGATCTAAGTATGGGGAATTTTGAGGATGTATTACCATTGTTAGCTAGGGTTGTATTTCTTAGAAAGGGAATGGGGGCCTAACTAGTCTTTATACCCATAACTATTGCATGCTTTCTTCACAGTATTTATTTGTACAATATCCTTAACTTTAGGGTCGGGGTTATGTATTTCAAAAACTAAATGCAGGAGTTAATCACTCCGATTGGTACCTACAGTTTGCACGGGTTTCACGTTTGTCCCAAAATTACATCGATGCCGCATATGGTATATATTTTCTAACATTTGTGGTGGTCTGTGCACTGGATGACATTAAAGTTTTGAAGTAAGTGCATGTGAAATTACTTTATTTTTAACGGAATTTTTTTTATTCGTGTCGTCTGTGAGACTTGAACTCAAGACCTCCCTCTCCCAAGGTGTTTAAAGGCTTTGCCTTTACCTATGGACCACCACCCGTTAGTGCATGTGAAATTACTTATTTATCAAAATCTCCTATTGATAAGTTCAAATTCCATCATTGAAGAATTCATACATTGGAATGAAAGATAAAATATATTCTCATTCAAATTTCGATTCTAACCTCTTGTTATACAAACTAGGGGTGTTCAAGATCGGATTATCCAGTTTTCGGATATCCGAAAATTTCGGATAATGAATATTAATATCTGAATCTGTATCCAAAATTTCGGATATCTGAAAATTGGATATACGAAATTTCGGATAAGGATTCGAACATTCAAACGGATATCCAAATTTATAAAAAGTCCGTTTCGTGCAAAGATTAAAACTAAACATATATTCGATTTTCTAAATTTCCAACATAGAAAACCAAAAACATTCATAAAAAATATCCGAATCCGATTATTTACTATTTCTTTTTTACTATATTGAAACTAAATATAATGTTCATATACTATATATATTTATTAAAACAATAGTTTTCGGATATCGGATAATCGGATTATGCAAAATTTTTGAAATTCATATCCGAATCCGAAAATTCGGATTATCCGGTTTTAGGGTATCCAAAATTTCGGATATCTCGGATACGGATTTTTGGATATTTCGGATTCGATTTCGGATCCGGATTTTTTTGAACACCCCTACAGTTCTCTGTATCCTTCAAAACATCTGGATATTTCGGATTTGGTTTCGGATCCAGATTTTTTTGAACACCCCTACTTCTCTGTATCCTTCAAAACATCCCTATTTCTTAGTCTTCTCTTTATCCTTCGAAATCCTAACCTCTTCTTTTAAAAAAGATGGCTACTTTTGAACTAGTAACTCGACGACCTCCACCTCCTTCCCAATGGTGAACCTTACCACTGACGATGATAATACCGCCACTTTGGGAGCCGAGCTTTACTAAACAGCTTTGAGGAAAACGGGCTTAGTACACTCGGTGCCCGACATGGTGAGCTTCAACCTCACCATACGTGATGTTTATAGGTACCGTGTTTCTTCATTTGCCAATGCCTCCTATATGATGGCCTCATCTTCCCTTTTCCTTATTTCTTTCTTTTTTTCTCCAATTTCCTCCTTTAACACATAAGTTTCACTAAATGAACAACCAGTCCCTAGAGCTTATAAATTAATTTATTTATCCACTTAACTTAGTTAAATGTTTTTTTTTTATTGAAATCCAGTTTCATTTAACTTTATATCTGACTTAGTCAGATGACTTTCTTATAAAATCTAATTGGTTTAACATATCAAACCTACTTAGTTAAATGATTTCTCTTATAAATTTTAACGGAGTTAACTTATATTAACGTTTCTAAATTTGATTTTATTTATACGAAGGGGTAACTTTAATAAAACAAAAAAATAACAATAAAAATAATAAAAATTCTCTATTCATTAACTTTCACAAGAATCCGGTTTATAATACGAGTTGGGTTTTGGGGATCCGTTTTTGACGGATGTTCCAGTGTCACTGTCTAGTAATATCCATTTGATCCTCTCTGTCGTGGCAGTTAGTGCCCACAGAGGTGGGAGTACGACTGCGCGCCGTAATTCGCTACACGTCGCTTCCTAGATGTACATTTTGTCTCGTCTGTCATCAGCCATTAGTGGAGGTTGAGAGAAGGTGAAATAGCCTATCCTGATTGGTCACACGTCGTTGTCGCATATACCCATTGTCCCATGCACAACAGCACATCGAGGGCTGGAGGGGGGGGGGTGGGGGATCTTCTGGTACAGTAGCTGACGAATGCTGATTGGCTGCATGTATCTTTCACCTTGTAATGCGTACTTCCTCCATGTTGGTATAGTATCACTCCCGCAAGATTAGCCCATGGCGTCGAGACCAGCTGAGCGTTTTTTGGAATAAGCATGGGTATGGTTATGTGACCGGAGACTGCAGCGCGTGAAGCATTTGAGAGCATACTCCTTCAGTCGTAGAAGAAACCACTTGACCCTTGGTATTTGAATGTTTTTTTTATCATCTTTTGTTATGTTTAATCGTTAATATCGAGTAAGCCTTGATTCTAGTCGGTACTATGTTGACAATTGTTTGATAATAAATTAATAATATATGATCGTGTATGATGACTCGAATTTTTCAACTAATACAAAAATAAAGTTAAAGTAGTATAGGATGGGCTGGGCTTGGTTTTGCAAAACTGAACTAGTTTTAATTGACGGTTATCACAAAAGTGGGGTTTTAAACACTCATTCATCTGAATATTTGGGTTTATTCATTGCTGTAAAAGACTGATTGGTGTATGTACCTCCTTATCTTTCGGCTATCAACGTCACTACATGATGCATGATTAACCGTCCGTCGCTTTTAACGTTATTTTCACGAAAATAGTAAAATAACGTTAAAATTAGTGCAATTTCGCTTAGGGGGCAAAAGTGAAATTGCACTAATTTTAACGTTATTTTACTATTTTCGTGAAAATAACGTTAAAAGCGAAAGACGGTTAATCATGCATCATGTAGTGCCGTTGATAGCCGAAAGACAAGGGGGTACATGCACCAATCGGTCTTTTTCCTGATTGCTAAGTGTTATGTGCCTTATGTCCAAGGCTTGATGCAAAACTACAATCGAGCCAAGGGTCTCACTGGAAGCAGCCTCTCTATCCTACGGGGTAGAGGTAAGGCTGTCTACATCTTACCCTCCTCAGACCCTACCTTAGTTTTGTTATTGGTGGGATTTACTGAGTATGATGATGATGATGATGATGATTCATTGCTGTAAAATATGTAATACAGCGTGTTTGTGTTTTATAGACTTTAGTCATTATAATAAGTAGAACCACACTTGATACATCGTTTAAAAAGTCAAATAACAAGAACATTTAATAGATCAACAAATACCTTCGAAGTCTTAAAACATAAATAATTTAAGTGTAAAGTTATATAAATTGAGCAAATATATATTTATTAATTTCATAGAGTTCAAGGAGACCATGTTGATTGAAATCGAGGAAAGTCTCCATACCCTTCTCCAACCATCCTCTCCATCATCTGTGCTTCATGTCCATTTGTTCCCTGCAAACATCAATTTTCATCCCATGAAGTAATATTAATTATAATATTTTTGATAAATCATTGTGCGTTTTATTTATTTGGTTACAACAATCTATATGATGCAAGAATGACCGAATTGAATAGGTTATATTAAACTGACAACCTGCTACTAATTGGTGAGCTGATCTCTTGCATAAAAAAAAAACAAAAAGAATTTACATAAAATGACAGTTGAGAATATATAACTTCTTAACAAGGATATATAGTCAGGAAGTCACCTTCATAGGGGCCATATCATCCATTTCAGTGGAGTTGAAATCATAGTACATGCTGGCTGCTGAAAGCTTCATGGATAGAAACTAAAAACGTACAAAAGAATAGAGAAAAAACAACTAAATATTAATCTACAACAATATTTTCTGATCTATCAATCTTGATCAATTTTGATTCTTTACTTTTGTAATTAGTGATAGCACAAATTACCTCAATTTGATTCTGCAACGATCGAACATAATTGATTATCACATCCAACATCACTGACATTCCCATCGTCTATAACAAATAAAATGGAGTAAAACAATATATCCTATACAAGTAGAATTTTTTTTATAGAGATTAATTCATATCTTTTTACCTTGTAGCATCCGGGAACCAGATCTTGCAAGCGTCGTAGCTTTTCGTTTATTTTTTCTCTTCTCATCTAATACAAAAACGAGACAAAAATTGGGCGAAA
Source organism: Helianthus annuus (assembly GCF_002127325.2). Classification (NCBI taxonomy): domain Eukaryota; kingdom Viridiplantae; phylum Streptophyta; class Magnoliopsida; order Asterales; family Asteraceae; genus Helianthus; species Helianthus annuus. The sequence goes on along the minus strand of NC_035448.2, from coordinate 193,996,391 downwards.
ACAAGAATTGGAATCATTAAATTTGCTCTAATTAAGATTTTATGTTTTCGGATTTTCTAAGCGCTAATTTTTTTCATGAAAATTATAAGCAAGAACTTAAAACCTAATTCTGTTTCTTGAATTATAATTGAAAGATATGAACAAACCCTTTCAGCCAAACTGTGACTATCAGTAGCTTCACCTCTCTTCGCTCTCACATGAACAACTTCTCTTGGTTTCTCAACTCGGGATCCATCACTTTTCTTTCTCTTTCTACCACCATGGCCCTAGATCGCGTACCAAGTTAATCGTTGCACAAACGCATAAAATATTAATTCCAAAAAATTAAGATCAAACTAAGTCAAGAAAGAGAAAGTTAACTTAACTACATATACTACCTTAATTTCTCCAATAAATCCAGGATCAAATACCGGAGGATCTGAGTTCATGAAGCTTTCAACTGGCGGTGCCACGCTATCACGTTGAAGCCCAAACGTCTCTACCATTGAAGGGAAATGGTTCATAGGATCATAGACCGAACTAGATTGATGATCACCGATGAAATTAAAGCCCTGAATAGCATCAGTACCGTCTTGTAGAGACAATAATGAAAGAGGATGAGACCTTTGATGATGATCAGAGAAATTGTCACCATACATAGGTATAAACCCATGATGATTAGCACTAGATGAGTTGAAATTTTCAACTACTTCAGTGTTCATATTGATCCCTATTGTAAATTCATCAACCATGAAAATCTGAGTTCTTTTAAACACAAGATTTAAAGATATGCCAAACGGTACTTGTGTAATAGGACATAGAAAAATAGCAGAAGATAGATGCATGGTACATAAAGCTGTTGATTGGTTGGCCTTGATACAATTATTAGGTTTTCCTACTTTTGAGTTCCAAACTTACTAGGGTTTCTATGTTTGGAAAGTTTTTGCTTTCTCATTTTACTATAAGGTGGTAAAAGTGTTGGGGTCCAAGTTCAAACTGATAGATTTAGTGAATAGGACCACAAGATGGCTTTTGATCAAGTATGGGGAATTTTGAGGATGTATTACCATTGTTAGCTAGGGTTGTATTTCTTGGAAAGGGAATGGGGGCCTAACTAGTCTTTATACCCATAACTATTGTATGCTTTCTTCGCAATGGATTTTTGTTTCAAAAAACTAATGGATGCATCTTTGGTAAGATGTAAATAAAAAGTTATCAATCCATTAATTGCATGGTTTGTTGTCACGCCAAATTTAATGTTCATAGCACCTTATTGTTTTAATTTGTTGGCCAATGCCATAAACGATGCATGACAAAGAAAATGAATGTGTGAACTAAAGTCAATAACAAGCTTGTGGTTCATGAGTTCCAATGCAACATAGTAAATTCTGAGTCTCCCATATATGTTCATAGGCCTTGCGTGTGAGTGATCATAACTTACTATAAGTTCTTGTGGTTATTTATTATAACAACTAGTTATTTTCCGTCCGCGCGTTGCGGCGGGACCCAATGACTACAAAAGGCGTGTCAGCAACGGCAAACAGATACCGAATATCAAAACATAAATAAAATGACGTGATAAGGAAAGTCACTCCGTCATAAAAAAAAACGATTTTAAATAACCTAATATATAATAATAGGACCCACACGTCCTACACGTTGGAAATTCGGTTGTTTTCAGTTCAGTTATTACGGTGCTAACACGTTAAAATATGGATGAGCTCGGTACCGGTAACGGCAGCGAAAGTACCGATTCGGAAAATCATCGAAATTAGGTACCGGCACCGAAAATGCTCGGTACAATACGGTATGGTATTTGAAGGTAAAATCAATAAATACAGGTATGGTGCTAGACCGGTGTCAAACCAAAAGTAACGATTCTGAAAACGCCAAAAGGTGGGGTACCAAATTGGTACCGAAAATGATTTGGTATAGTAAATTTGGTACCGATACGATACCGGTTCGTTTACAGGATTTGATACAATTTGCTCATCAATATTCTACATATCCAAGTTAATTTTACATGCTACAATTCATTCATTACAGAAAAAGACAAAAAAGAAAGCAAAATAAGTTGTTGTGTATATAAAACCTCACTCAAACGAAATACAGTTTACTTACTGTGTGTATGAAACGTAATCTAAACGGTGCAATTACTTGCATTACTGCGTTGCTACAAGATTTGATGAGCTCGGTACCAACCGGTACCGAAAATATCGTTACCGAAATCCCCAAAAGCGGGTACCGGTACCGAATATACCTAGTATGGTACGGTTCGGTACCGGTCGGTACTGATAAGGCACCGGTATTTGAGGGTAAAAACCGGTGAATACCTGTGCAGAACCGGTACCGAAAATACACCGGTTTGATAAATTTGAGACCGGTACCTATACCCGATATCATTTGCTCATCTCTTAATGATGTTACTATTCATTCTATTCTAATTTTAAATAACTGTGTAATGTGTAATGTGTAATTGTGTAATATAATTTAATGTAATTCTAATTTTAATTTAATAGTAAATTACTGTTCATTTAGTTTGATTTTTATTATATATAAATTATTAGTTAGTGGACAAAATAACATACATACGGGCAAAGAGTGTTTACCTTCTATGCCACATTTACCACAACACCTCTCTCCTTCACGCCAACGCCCTATTAGCTTCACGAGCATTTGCCTTTTGCTTCCACAACTTCTCAAATCATAAGATATCATATGCCTCTCATACATCACATGCTATAACCAATTTTTTAAAATAATTTTTTTTTTGTGTGTCGGTCACTTCAATCGGTTCCTCGTTCTTTTGCTTATGCCTTTTTTATCTCATTTCTTTGATTTGTCTATTGTTTCTTCCATGTTGTCCGTTACTTTTGGATTGATGATTGCCTCTTTTGTAGTCTGCATACATACAATGCAGTGTCTGCAACTTTAAAGAGGCTGAGATCGACATATCATTTATCTATTTTGTGAGGGAGTCTTGTGCCACCAGGAGGTTCTCAAACTCTCCAAGAGTAGGTTAGGTTGGCCACCCTTGGATCACAACAACATAACTTCTATACTCAAGATTTAATCCATGAATTATAATCCTTTTGATTCTTGCTTCACCAGTTCTCGCTTGTTGGTACAAGTAACCAATTTCACAACAAATTGATTTTACTTTGTGAAAGGATTGAGGGATTGTTAACTCCTTCTGGGTCATTGGTAGTAACTCATTCTCTAGAAGTTGAAGTCTAGCATCATTCTTCTCGGAGAACAAGGCCGCCAACGTGTCCCAAGCCTCATTCGAAGTTGTTAAGTTTCGTATATGTTCAAGCAACTCTTCAATTGTGGTTTTGAGCACGAACATCGCTTTCCTTGATTTAAACTTCCACTTGTTTATGGATTCATTCACGTCATTCCTTGGCAACATGGTATCTGCTCCATTCGTGACATCCCAAAAGTCGTGACCTCCCAAAGGTCGTGCACTTGCAAATACGACATCATGCAAGTCGACCACATGTTGTATATTTGGTTATTGAGTTTCTTGATTCCTCCAACAACTTGCAAATCTGCCATTCTTCGGCAACATTCTTTGAGCAAAGCTCTTATACTACTTGTTGAATTAAATACAAGTTGGTTACGAATCAAGAGAACACAAACCACCGATTGGTTTCAAATAATACGCACAATACTTTGTAGAAACTCCTCTGCGACTCTTTTTATTTATTAAAAACACAAAATAAATTCAGAGGATTACAGAATCAAGTAGTAAACCTACACATGGTTTATATACTCACAAGTCCTTGCCCTACAAATATCAAACAAATGACTTGTCCTCTAAGTAAGAAACTAATTACTTATACTTATCTAGACCTAATACTTTATCTAATATTAAAAAGATAAACAAACTATATAAATTAATTATTAAAATTAAGAGTAAAGTATGATTTCCGTCACTGTATTTTACACTCGTTCTTGCATACATACCCTATTTGAAAAAACGACCATGCTAGTCCTTGTAGTTGTCAATTGAAATCAATAACATCCCTACTATTAAATGGATGTTGAAATTCCTGCGAAAGGACTATAATACCCCAATAGTTTCATTACCATATCAGTCTCTTATCATTTACTCACATATTCTCTCCAAATTAAAAGGTTTTGACTTTTTTGTCATTTTAGTAACAATAATTAGCAACTAGGTAGATTTGCTCGCGCGATGCGGCGGGAATTCGGTCAATTTGGTTTAGCTTGTTACCGTACGTATCTTTATAGTACTGACGCTTGGTTTAAAGTCATGATATGTCCAAAAGAGTGTGGTTTACACTAAAAATCATAAAGAAACGAATACCGGTATGGGTTCCAATAATAACTATAGCAGTACCAATGCCTGTATTGGTTCGCCATGGTACCGCTATGACACCGACATTTGATATAGCCCAGATACTAAAAAGACTATATTTCGAACACAACCACGTTTTTAATAAAATTTATACAGGAACGTTGAGACAGTTAGCTTTTCTTCTTTTTTAGAATTATGCCCAGACAATTTGCTTGAACACTCAACTTTAGTTTATTTAACTTTTTTTTTAAACAAAAGAATGCAAGTAATTGAATAATAATTAAATTATTAAAACTTTAAATGGGCTAAAAACGTATAATATATATAGTATGTTGGGATTGAACCCTATCAGAGGAACAGATAATTAAAGCCAAAACTGGATCAGGGCAGTGGATCCAGAATAAGCAAATGTTATGTAATCAAGTCCCTCCCCTTGATAATGGCTCTAACAACTGATGGACACAACTACTGCCTTTCCTAACTACTGTTGACTACAAAGGACTGATAAAGATCAAAAGTGCTGATGACTCAAACAACTGCCTTGTCTCAAGTACTGCTGAAGATTAAGCAGTGGAATGAAGAATCAGTAGTTTAGCTTATTTTCTATGTAATATATTGTAATCAGTTGTTTGCTATCAGTGGTTATAATAAGGTCAGTAGTTAGAGTTTGTTAGGAGGTTAGATGTCACTTTCATGGTGACGTCAGCAAAGATGCTTCAGTGGTTTGTCTGTGCCTATAAATAGAACAGTACCCTGTACTGTTCTATTAGCTCTTCACCATCTTTTCTCCTGTACGAACAAATCACTGTGAGCTCAGGCTGAGGGGGAGTTTGTTGCATACTTGCAATTGTAATTGAATCTTGTAATAATTTCAAGCATTCGGTTCAATGTTAAACTTGTATGTTGAAAGCAATTCTCCTGTTTGATTGTGTGCAAAGTTTGTTATCATTTATATTCCGCTGCATTTCTCATTCATCTTTCATCTTAATTCAAACGTAAAACACAATCAATCCAAACTCAGATCCTAACAATTGGTATCAGAGCTCGGACAGTCAAATTTGATTTAACAGTCATTTTGACATAAATAGTTCAGCTTATAATCGTTGATACTGATAGTTTGTTCGTTTTGTTGAAAAACAGAGTAAGGTTTAATCACCATCAAAGTTGATTAATCAGTGCCTGTAAAACAACCAGGATGACGTCACAATCACAAGATGATAAGAATAACATTGGCTCACTTTTTAAACCACCCATGCTTAAACGTAATGAATACAACATCTGGGAGAGAAGGATGGGTCACATCCTTGCTCAACAGAATACTGGATGTTGGAGATCTGTTGTTTTTGGACCACACGTTCCCATGGTGCCAAGTGCTGAGGATACAAAGAAGTTCGAACCTAAAAAACCTGAAAATTATACTGAAACTGATTTCCAAAAGTTCGAACTCGATGCCAAAGCATTTAGCATCATTGCATCTGCATTACCCAATGAGATCTATGCTGGGTTGTTACATTGTAACAGCGCCAAAGAGCTGTGGGATGCACTGAAGGAACAGTTTGGGGGAACGGAAGAAGTTATTGAAAATAATAGGGAAATTCTGAATTAGTGTAGAATCGATTCATGACCCGAACGAGTCAATCAGAAGATCTCTTGTCTGTTTCAGAGGCGGAAACTAAGAAACAGACTTCGAAAACAGCTTGTTTCACTATTAAACGTCTTGTTTTAATAATATCACAACTTTACAGATCAAACGACGCGTCGGCTGCAGTTCGGTACCGGAAACAAGGAAGATACAACTGATTTCGCTTGGGTTGATATATATAGGAGACGTGATTTCTCTTGAAAGTGACATATGTCAGTTCAAGCAAAATCAACCTGGTTGATTTCGCTTGAAAGTGTCACATGTCATTTTGAAGCGGAATTACCCATTCAAGCGAAATCAGATCAATTACACCCTAAAACCTCCTATTTTCTCGTACAACGCGTACTGATCTAACAATTCTAATACTAGACTCGATACAAGACGAAGTCGACAGACGTATGCACCAACAGACTCCCCCTCGGATGTTGACGAGTCTTAAGTGTCGAGTCTCCAACGTCTTCAGTCTTTATCAGTCTACGGGCTTCCAGAAACTTTCTCTGGCTCTTTCCACATTCTAATTCTTTCTTCAACTAAACTCCCCCTCGGATGATGCTCTATCACTCTCTGGTATTTTCAGGATCAAATTCCTAGCTCTTGCATCTTCAGACTCTCTTTCTCTAACAGACTCCCCCTCAACTTGTGTTGGGATCGTAGTCTGGCTCATATTCTGCTCACATATTTACAGGTTCAGGTATCGCAACCTGGCTCACCTGCATATTCTCTACCCAAAACATAAGTTTCATAAAAATAAGATATAGCAAATTTAAAAATCCTGCTAATCACTTGAAGACACAAATTTAACACATCATTTTTCAAGTATCAATTAAAAATGATTTAACATGGTAATCTCCGATGAACCACTTGAATGTTTATCAATTTCTTTCCAAACACTCCCAAACCTGTTCGTCATGTTTAGCACTTGGAATTTTGAAAATTAGCTTTCTAGCATCAGTTGTCTAAAATCTTTTTGAATTTTTCAAAAATATGCTAAAGCATACCGAAAATCTTTTTGGATTTTTGATACAATATGAAATGCAGTACGGAAATATTTACATACCATATTTTTGTGAGTTTGTCTAAGAGGACCATATCAGTTTATGAGACAAATCACCAACACAAGTAAGCTTTATTTCATTTTAAGTTCTAAACAATTCACTTAGATTGTCAGTATACTGGTCCACTTAAATTTTCACACAAAGTTCAACTGTTTCGAGATACGATATTTAATGTTTTAATGACTTAAACTTATCCGCGTGTCCCATCACTTGAATATACTCCCGTATCCAGATCCCAATATTCAGTCTTACAGGTGAGTATACCTAGATGATATCTGTAAGGGTGTTGGTGCATCCGTCCGTCGTCTTCGTCTTGTATCGAGTCTTGTATAGAATGTATTAGATCAGGGCACGAAAATCGAGATAGTGGATTTTAGGGTGATTCCGCTTGACATGTCACCTGGACAGTTTCAAGCGAAATCACATATATACTGATTCCGCTCGAGTCGTTTTTGTATGATTCCGCTTGAATTGAATGTCCTGATTCGGCTTGAACTGAACATATACATGTTCAAGCAGAATCTGATGCCTATATAAAGGCACTCCCAAGCGAAATCAGTAAGTAGTTGTTCCGGTTTGCAACGAAGTGCTGTCGAAGTGTCGAATCGCTGTAAACGTCATTATTATCTATCAAACGACAGTTTAAAGTGTATTGCTTGCTGAATTGAACTCAGTTTCTTAGTTTCCGCCTCTGAAACTGAGATAAACTCTTCTGATCGACTCGTTCGGGTCTGAAAACGATCCTACAAGTGGTATCAGAGCTCAGGAGGAAGAGTTCATACCAATTCAGCTGCTTTTTCTGACTTCTACACCTTCTTTTTCAAATTGAACATATTTTCACGGTCAAAACTTTCTGATTTTTACACAACAAGCTCGGAATTGCATTTTATCAAAGCCTTAAAAGTTTCAGCTTTTAATTCGATCTAAAACTTGAGTTTTTAGTAATTCCGCTTGAAAATCAGCGATTGAATGATGACGTCACAGTGATTCCGCTTGAAGTTCTAGTTGATTTCGCTTGAATCTCATTATTCTGCTTGAGTTTTAAGGTTGATTTCGCTCGAAACGAGATTCCGCTTGAAAGTATAGTGGTGATTCCGCTCCAAGTTGTTGTGTGATTCCGCTCCAAAGTGTTTGGATATTCCGCTCCAAAATACTTTGTGATTCCGATTCAAACTAGGTGTTTCCGCTTGAATTGTGATCCCGCTTAAACTGATATTCCGCTTGAACAGTCTGTTTTGACAAATTCTTGAAATCCGAATCATGGATGGGGATTTTTATAACGCATTCGCTACCCCGGTTACCCCGATCACTATTGCACAAAACACGATGTTGGAAAACGAAACAGGGACTATGCAAAAGCCGCCTAAGCTAATGAACATCGAGGAGTATAAGGGTTGGGAAGGACGGTTTGAGATTTGGGCGCAAGCAAATTATCTAGATGCTTGGGAATGTGTTGAAACGAAGTATGTGAGACCGATGAATGACGATGAAGAGGTGATTGCTATAAAGGACATGAGTGCAGATGATAAAAAGAAATACAAAAATGAGAAAATGATGCTAAGTCTGCTACAACAAGCTGTGAAAGAAGACATCATGGTCTTATTGCAACATAACAGAAGTTCTTATTCAATCTGGAAAGCATTAAGATCAAAGTTTGTTGGTAGTCAGGAGATGGTCAAGAACAAAAATTACTTTTAAAGAAAGAGTTTGATTTGTTTCGTGGGTTGAAAAATGAAGGCACAAAGCAGATCATTGAAAGATACTGCAATCTTTTAGCCAACATGAGAAGGTTAAGCATCGAAAAAGATAATGAAGAGTTGATTGGAAAACTTGCTGATGCATTGCCACACGAAACATGGGGCACATATCTCATGATGCTTAGAAACAAGAAAGGATTTAACACGCTAACTTTGAGTAAGTTCATTGAAAAGTTGGAAGCTCAGGAAATGGAACAAAGAAAGATCTCCAGGATGAAAGACTTTGATGGTGAACAAGACATCAGTTTGTACTACAAAGCAGGGTTGAATGATAAAACAACCAACTTGTCACCAAAAGTTGAAACTGCATTCAATGCAAAGAACTCATCTGGAAGTTCTTCAAAAGGATCAACCAGCAACACAAGTTTCTCATCATTTCCATCATTTGATCCAAATGTTTCAACAACAAGAAATAGCAAAAAGCTTCAATGCAACATTGTATTGAACATTGAGAATGATCAAGAATATTTTGAGGAATTAGCTAAAAGCCATATGTCTTTATTAGGAACTGTTTTGGAATCTTATGGTAGTTTTGTTGCAGGTCGAATTGGGAATCCAATGCTGACTAAGGAGGATTACGACCAGATCGATGCTGAAGAGATGGAGCTGATGGACATAAAATGGTGCTTGGCGAGCGTGTTGAGGAGAGCTGAGAAATTCAAGCAGATCACAGGAAGAGATGATCTCCATGAGGCAAATGTTTCTACTTTAGGTTTTGACAAATCTAAAGTCACTTGTTTTCGTTGCAGGGAAAAAGGACACTTCAAGAGAGAGTGCACCAATCGCGAAGCAAGTGGATCTCAGAATCCTTTCAACAACAATGATTACTACAGGAAGGCCATTTACCATCAAGTTGCCCAACAACCACCTCAACAACATCAACATCAGGCACAAACTGCACATGGAAGGAATGTGATTGATGATTCTTCAAAGAGAGCTTGTGTGGTTAATCAAGAAGAAAAAAAGCCATCAACAGGGTTCAACTGGGATAAATATATTCCATCTGATGCTAAAGCATGTGTGATTGATCAAGATGACGAAAAGTTACCTGAAGGGTTTAGTTGGGAGAATTTCACTTGGGATGATTATATTCCTGACCAAACTCCAGTTCACACAGCTTTTGTTGCCCGAGTTGAAGAAGATAGTGATGATGATGGTGCTGAATACTATGCAAAAAGGATGGCAGAACATCTGAAGATGATGGCAGAAAGCGACAGTGAAGATGAAAAAGCTAAGCAGAAGAAAAAGAAAAAGGTAAAAACACCGGTGAGCAGTGACGATGAAACAGTACTGGTGGTGAGAAGAAAAATGAAAGAAGTTCCGAAGTTCGAGATTGATGAAGAAGCTGTTGCGAAAAAGTGTCCAGTAATGTTTGAAAATTGTGAAGCAATAAAGAAACAAAATAGTTCGTTAATTAACAACATGAACAGATTAAAAGAATCTTACGATGTTCAGAACAAAGCAATGAATATGTACAATGACACAAGTGAAGAACAGGCTACAGCAATGAAGACACTTCAAGGAGCGTTCATGATCAAACAGAAAGTTGTGAACAACTACATCGAGAAGTGTGCTGCTCTGGAACAAAAACTAGAGCTACAAAGAATTGAAACAGAAAGAGTAAATCGTTTGTTGAAAAGTTACTCATGCACTTCTTATGTCATTGACAGGATCTATCCTACAGTTGAAGGCATGAAGGCATTTGAAGATGATGAAGTAACTGAAGAAAAGAATGTTGAAAAAGTTTCTGAAGAAAAGACTCCAGAGAAAAAGACTGAAAAGAAGAAAGACACAAAGAAAAAGACTGACAAAAAGGATTCTGGTAAGAAACAAGGTGTCAGTTACAACAACTGTACACCCCCGCTGGAAAATGTATATTTTCCCAGAAATCCAAATGATGAAAGAGTCAAAAAGGCTACAAACTTACAATGGGAGTCAGAGTCCTCAGTCAATTTGCCAGAGAGTATTGATGTCACGTTTACATCGTCTGACACTGATCAACAATCTCAATTGATGAAGAAAGTGGTGGATCATGTGTTAGATAACGTTGAAACTGAGGAGTCAAAGTCAGAGTCAATGTCGGAGTCAAAGTCTGAATCCAGCACTCCGGGTCAAAATGAAAAACAGGGCAAAATAGTTTATGATAAAGAATTCCTTTTATCAAAATCTAATTTGAGTGATGAAACATTTAAAGTAGCTTATACTTTGAATGATTCGGACAAATTATATTCTGATGAGGAATTTCCAATAAGAGGTGTCAAAACTGAAATGATAAAAAAGGTTTTCAAACTAACAGAAATTAATATTTCTGAAATAAAAGATTTAAATCTTACTGATAAACCTAAAAAATACACCTCAAGAGTTAAGCAAAGAGAAAACAAGAAAAAAGGTTATGGTTTTGGTTCTGGTTTTCAAAAGAAACCTAACCATGGCAATTTCAAAAAGAAAGGTCTTGGTTTTATTCCAACAGAAAAACAGAAAAATGAAAAATATGTTCGTGATTTTAAATCAAAAATGACATTTGTTTCAGGAACATCATCAGAAGAAGAAGAAAAGAAAGCATTTTGGAGACAGTCAAATAGAGAGTTCCTTGCAAAGAAGCAAGAAGAAATGAAGAATGCTAATCAGAGAAAGAAAACTCGAACCTGTTTCAAATGTGGAAAAACTGGTCACATTGCCTGGAATTGTTCACAGGCAATTCAATCCAAACAGGGAGTTTATAAGTTGAAAGAAAAAGTGATTGAGTTTGAACCACTAATTGACAGAACCAAACTTTTCAAAGATTCAAAATTTGAAATTGGTGAATGTTCAAACAAGTTTTACAAGAAGAAAGCTAGATCTGATAACCAGAAGTGGGTTGTTAAGAAGTATGGTAATAGCTCTAGCGATGATTCTGATAAGTCAAAATCAGAGGAGCTATCTTCTGGCGATGAATCTGATTCCACAAAATCAGAGGAGCCACAGGTTGCAGAAAATGGTGAAAATCAGTTTCGACTGTGGATGATGAGAATTTTCCACCAGTTCGGGCTGAAAATTTTAAAAAGAAAATTGGTTAAGTTGAGATATCAAACCAATTTTATGACGATAAAAAGGTTTTTAATGTTGAAAAGGTCTTTAACCCCACTGTAAAACATATTTTTGGAAAAATGATTGATCGAAAAGTCAAAGGGGTTAAAGAGTTCTACGAGAAGAAGAGGGGAGGTAAGAAACCGAGTGTTGATGATTCAGTAACACCCAAGGCTGGTTAGGCTTGGGTGGATATTTTCTTTGAATAGAAAAACCTGATTTGCCGGAGATCCCAAGTTTGTAATCGTGGATCATGAATCGGCATCATTCTGTGTATATGATTGTTTTACGTACAAGTGGTAAATCAGGGACATTAATTTGTACTTGATTTTCTACAAGTGGTTGAAGACAATATGATGAATCACATCCTCGTCCCTACAAATGGTAAAATCAACTAAACTTATTTTCCGGAAAAACCATTTTGATTAAAACAAACTTAAGTGTTTTGAAATCTAAATGGGAAAATAGTTTGTTGAAAGGGGGAGTTCTGATTGTTTATGCCAAGTGGATGGCGATTTGAAGCTTGATACAACAGTTGTCAAATTTTTGTACAGTTTGTTTTCAAATTTCCTTAAATATGTTTGCATTTTAGGGGGAGTAAAAATTTCAGAAAATCCAAAAACTTTAGAAAATTTGAAAAAGCCAAAAACATGATAAAATCAAAAATGAGTTTTGTTGTGAAAAAGAGGAAATGATAGTACATCAGTGGACTATCACAACACGCTAAAGAAATGTAAAGTATAAAATGTGATAAACAATCTCACTGTGGATGTGCCAGTAGGTTTTTGCACATTTAGTAGACTGTGACGAGATATAAACATAAATTTCAAACTTGCTTATCTCGTGGGTAACATTTCTTGGATATATGGGTAACCCCCGAAATCTTGTTTGAAAGGTCCCTTTTTCTGAGATACTAGGTCTTTATGCTCAGTGATATCTGGGGTATTATTCCGGGACTTCTGCTGAATGGAAATTCTGACCTAGTCCCCGAATAATGCTTTCTGCAAAATGCTTGAAACATAGCACAGCCCTCAGCAAAATGATGAAACAATAAAATTGATAATCATTGCTGTTGAAGAAAAGATCCTCTAAAGGGGACACACCAAAAGTCGAAGCCGTCATCTCTCTGCGTATACGGAAGTATCGACTTGAGCTCTCACGACCCTCGCAATTTAACCCCTTTACAGATATCATCTGTGGTATACTCACCTGTAAGACTGAATATTGGGATCTGGATACGGGAGTATATTCAAGTAGTGGGACACGCGAATAAGTTTAAGTCTTTAAGACACTAATTCGTATCTCGGAACAGTTGAACTTTGTGTGAAAATTTAAGTGGACCAGTATACTGACAATCTAGGTGAATTGTTTAGAACTTAAAATGAAATCAAAGCTTAACGGTGTTAGTGATTTGTCTCAAAAACTGATATGATCCTCTTACACAAACTCACAAAAATATTGTTTGTAAATATTTCTTTACTGCATTCCTTATATCCAAAATTCCAAAAAGATTTTAGTATGTTTTAGCATAAATTTTGAAAAATCCAAAAAGATTTTCGACAACTTGTGTTGGAGAGCTGATTTTCAAAATTCCAAGTGCTAAACATGACGACAGTTGGTTTGGGAGAGTGTGTTTAAGAGTTTAAATTTTTCAAGTGTTCATCAGAAATTTTTTGTAGAGAAAATGTTTTTGCAAGTGGTAAAAACTATATTCCTACAGGTGGTTCAACAGAATCTAAAAGATAGATCATTTTATGATTTCTTTAAGTGGTGTCTGAGTGTGTTAAAGTTTAATATCATAAAACTTATGTTTGAGGTAGAGATTGTGCAGATAACCTGAGCTGGAGGAGAGCCATGTCACGATCTTGGAATGGATTCTGAACCTGTGAAAGCCAGACTGCGATCCCAGCTGATTGATAGGGGGAGTCTGAATGACAAAGAGCCAGGATCTGATCCTAAGATTGTTGCTGCTGATGAATTTAAAGATTCAACACTCGAGGGGGAGTGTATGTTGGTGCTGATGAATAGAGAAGACGTCAACATCCGAGGGAAGATTGAAAGAGAAGAGAAGATAGAGATTGAGGATGCTTACAGCGTCAAATACTTCAAAGAGAAGCCCAGTGACTGATAAAGACTGAAGATGTGAAGACTCGACACTGAAGACTCCGTCAACATCCGAGGGGGAGTTTGTTGGTGCATCCGTCTGTCGTCTTCGTCTTGTATCGAGTCTTGTATAGAATGTATTAGATCAGGGCACGGAAATCGAGATAGTGGATTTTAGGGTGATTCCGCTTGAAATGTCACCTGGACAGTTTCAAGCGAAATCACATATATACTGATTCCGCTCGAGTCGTTTTTGTATGATTCCGCTTGAATTGAATGTCCTGATTCCGCTTAAAATGAACATATACATGTTCAAGCGGAATCTGATGCCTATATAAAGGCACTCCCAAGCGAAATCAGTAAGTAGTTGTTCCGGTTTGCAACGAAGTGCTGCCGAAGTGTCGAATCGCTGTAAACGACATTATTATCAATCAAACGACAGTTTAAAGTGTATTGCTTGCTGAATTGAACTCAGTTTCTTAATTTCCGCCTTTGAAACTGAGATAAAATCTTCTGATCGACTTGTTCGGGTCTGAAAACGATCCTACAAAGGGGTTAGATGCGAAACCGTGAGAGCTCAGGTCAGAACTTCCGTTCAGCAGAGAGATGACGGTTCGGCTTTTGGTGTGTCCCCTTTAGAGGATCTTTTCTTCAACAGCACATGATTTGCATTTTTTAATGTTTTATCATTTTTTATGCTGGGGGTGGGCTATATTTCAAGCAAGCGAAAAGTATTCTCCGGGGACTAGGCCATTGCTTCCGCATTATCAGAAGTCCCGGGATAATACCCCAGATATCACTAAGCATAAAGACCTAGTATTTCAGAAAGAGGGGTCCTTCAAACAAGATTTCGGGGGTTACCCATATATCCGAGAGATGTTACCCACGAATTAAGCAAGTTTGAATTTAGGTTTATATCTCGTCACAATCTACTAAATGTGCAAAAACCTACTGGCATATCATCAGTGAGACCGTTTATCACATTTTAACTATCCAATTCTTTAGCATGCTGTGATCGTCCACTGATGTACTATCATTTCCTCTTTTCACAACAAAACTCGTTTTTCATCATTTTATCATGTTTTTGTCTTTTTCAAATTTTCAAATGTTTTTGGATTTTCTGAAAATGTTTACTCCCCCTAAAATGCCAACACATTTTAGGAAATTTGAAAACAAACTGTACAAACAATTCGACAACTGATATCAAATCACTTCAGATCGCCATCCACTTGGCATAAACAATCAGAACTCCCCCTCACAACAAACTATTTTCCCATTGTGATTTCAAAACACTTAAGTTTGTTTTAATCGAATGGTTTTTCCGGAAAATAAGTTTTGTTGATTTTATTACATGTAGGATCGGGGTCATCACATCACTTTGTTTTTAAACACTTGAATGAGGATTACATCAAGTTCAAATTAATGACCTTGATTAATCACTTTGACAGAATAAACCTCTGTACCACTTGTAAATAGGCACAATCAAAACTGTTATGAAGAATGATGCCGATTCCTGCTCCACTCTTACCAACCTGGGAGCTCCGGCAAGTCAGGTGTTTACTCAAACATTATGTCCACTCAAGCCTGACCAGCCTTGGGTGATTTTGGTACACATCTATCCTACCAACATTTTGATTTATAAAACTCTTTGGCACCTTTTACCTTTCTGTCAACCATCTTACCAAAAATATGCTTGACTTTTCCATTGAAAGCCTTCTCAACATCAAATTCTCCTTTACCAGTGAAGAATTGATTTGAGATCTCAACCTTTCCAACTTTCGACTTCAGATTTTCCTTTGATAACGGAGGAAAATTTTCATCATTCACCTCTGGAATGGAATTCACATCACTTTTCTCATTTTTCTCAACAACTGACTCCTCTGATTTTATGGAATCAGATTCATTGTCAGAATTACTCTCAATTTTGATAACCCATTTTTGCTTGTTCATATCACCTTTTCTTTTGTAAAACCGTTTTGAACTTTCACCTTTTTCAGAACTAGAATTTTCAAACAGTTTATCCTTTTTCAAAAATTTTTCTGTCTTATCAACAAATTTCCTTCTTGAATCACAGTTAGAAGAAACTCCCTGTTCTTTGTAGTTGGACTTGGGACAATTCCAAGCTATATGTCCAACTTCTTGGCATTTGAAACAGGTTCTTCTGTCAACTCTTTTAGCAAACTTTCTCACATTCTTCTTCATTCAGCAAGAAACTCTTGGTTTGACTGTTTCCAGAAAGGTTTCTTCTGTTCATCCTCTGAACTTCCACCTGCAACAATTTAGTTTTTGGTTTAAGATTTTTCTCATTTTTATAATTTTCTGGTGGTGTAAACCCTAAACCTTTCTTTTTGAAATTACTGTTATGGTTTGGTCTCTGTTGAAAACCATAACCAGAACCGTAACCTTTTTTCTTGTTCATTCTCTGTTGAACTCTTAAAGTGTATTTTTTAGGTTTTTCAGAAAGATTTAAATCTTTTATTTCAGAAACATTAATTTCTGTTAATTTGAAAACCTGTTTGATCTTTTCAGTTTTAACACTTCTTATTGGGAATTCCTCATCAGAATATAATTCGTCTGAATCATTCAACGTATATGCTAATTTGATTGATCCGTCATTCAAATTAGATTTTAATAACAGGAATTCTTTATTGTAAACCCTTTTAACCGGTGAACTCGGACTCTTCTCAGACGAACTCGAACTATCTGACTTAGACTCCGACTTTGACTCTTCATCCATATCCAACACCTGATCGACAACTTTCTTTACTAACTCAGACTCATGATCAGTGTCAGACGTTGTGAATGTGACATCAATATTGTCTAGTAATTCATCAATGATTTCAGACTTTAACTTGATGTTGAGAGCCTTATTAACTCGTTCCTCATTTGGTTTTCTGGGAGAATAACTTTCAAAGATTGGGGGCGGACATCTGTTATACTTGACACTTGGTTTCTTACCAGTATCAGTATCTTCAGTCTTTTCCTTCTTGAAAGCCTTAAGACCTGCAACTGTAGGATAAACACGATCAATCAAATAATCACAAGTAGTATAACTCAATAGTAATTGTTTAATCCTTTCACTCTCAATCTTCTCAAGTTCCAACTCCTGCATACTCATTGATGACGCTCTGCTTTGTCATTAATGTTGCGCTCATTTTTTCCATTGCTTTTTCAATTTCTGAATTCGTCTTTTCAGACTATCAACTGTTCTGTTCAGAACATTGTATGACTCTTTCACATACTTCACATCAGACAATAAATCTTCTTTAATCTTTTCCAACTCAGCAATCTTTTTTTCTTTCTCCTCACAAGCTTTGCAAGATTCTGAACATTTCAAACACGGTTTTTCAACTTCAACCGCTTTTTCAATTATCTTCTCAACTACGACAGTCTTTTCAACTTCAACAAGTTTCTCGACTTCAACAATTTTTTCTATTTCGACAATCTTCTCTACTTCGACAACTTTTTCAATTTCAACTATTTTTTCTACCACTTTCTCCACTTCAATAATTTTTTCTATTACATTCTCAGTCACTGCTTCAACTTTTGTTTCTCCAGCTTCTGTCTTTGCTTTTTCTTCAGCGAGTACCTTTGCTGCTTCCAGCTCTCTCTTCAATCTGTCAATCTTCTTTTGATTTAACATCTCAACTTTATCTGCATAGAAAAAATTAAAGCTGTCAGGATCAATGCTTTTTCTACATTTGTTAAGATATTCTTCCTCATCATCAGTATCAACATCACTTCCTAGATCTGGAAAAATTGGGATTCTTTTCTGATTAGCCTCATCTTCACCCAGAATTTTAGCAACAAGAGCTGTTCCAGGTATGTATTTGTCCCAACTAAAACCCTCGGCAACTTTTTCATCATCTTGATGAATAATTAAAGCTTTCTTCTTTCCATCGTCAATGGCACGAGATGATGATGGTTGTTGCTCAATCTGATGAAAAATTGATTTATGATAATAATTGTTCTTATCTTGACCATTGGTTGCTTCTTGGTTTTTACACTCTCGTTTAAAGTGTCCTTTTCCTTTGCAACGAAAACAGGTAACTTTAGACTTGTCAAAACCTAACGGAGAAGTAGCCAAACCCCGAAACTCATCTCTGCCGGTGATTTGCTGGAATTTTTCAGCTCTTCTAACAGCACTGGCCATGCACCATTTTACATCCATCAACTCAAGTTCTTCTGCATCAATTTGGTCATAATCTTCTTTTGTAAGCATCGGATTTCCAATTTTGCCAGCAATCAAATTTTCATATGATTCCAACATAGCAACTAGTGATGCCATGTGTTGCTTAGCAATTTCAGGAGACAGATTTTGACCATTCTGAATGTTTAAAGTAACATTGCACTGCAGATTTGTAGAATTATGCTGTTGAGGGCTTGATGTTGTGCTGTTTGGATCAAAGCTTGAAAATGATGAAGAATATCCACCACTATGAGTTGTAGTGCTAACATTCGAACTAGATGATCCATCAGCACTAAAAGCAGTACTAATCTTTGAACTTTGGCTGGGGGTTGTCTCGAACTTGTTCCCTCTGTAATACAGACTGACATCCTGTTTAGCATTTGGATTTGTCATGATAGCCGTTTTCTGAATATCCAGCTCATGCTCCTCAATTCTCTGAATAAATTGTGCCAAATTCATATCCCGAGACTTCCTCATGTGTTTCAAGATCATCAAATAAGTTCCCCACTTTTGCTGTGGTAGCGCTTCAGCAAGTTTATCCACCCATTCTTCATCATCCTTCACAATTTCCATTCTTCCCATTTCCAGAACAAGATGACAATATCTGTCAATGGTCTGTTTTGTTGATTCATGATCGAAAGCTACAAACATATCAAACGATTTCTTTAATAACGCCTTTTTGTTTTTGATCATATCTGCGCTTCCTTTGAATTTTTGAATTAGTGCATTCCAAATTGATCTAGCAGTACTCTCATGTTGAAGTAAAACAAAGATGTCTTCCTCTACCGCTTGTTGTAAAAGACTAATCATCATTTTCTCGCTTGTATACTTCAATTTATCACTTTCTGAAAAATCACAAAAAGCTTTTTCAAGCCCACGCTCATTTTTCGGTTTCTCGTAGTCTTTGTTTAAAGCACACCATGCATCAAACTTGTATGCCTGTACCCAATTCTCAAACCGATTCTGCCACCCTTTAAAATCTTCAATATACATCAGCTTTGGTGGTTTTTGGTAAGTTCTCGTCTCGTTCTCACTGTATAAAGTTTCAGCAGCAGTAACTGGAGCAATAGGTGTCGCGAACGCATTATAAAATTCTTCAGCCATGATTTGGTTTTTCAAAAAAAAATTCTTAAACAGTCCGTTCAAGCGAAATCACAAACTAAAGCGAAATCCCTGTTCAAGCGGAATACCAAGTTCAAGCGAAACCTTTAGAAGCGGAACCTCTGATTCAAGCGAAATCAACCACTCCTTTCAAGCGGAATACAATTTCGAGCGGAATCAACAAGATTTTCAAGCGGGATCTGAATTTCAAGCGGAATCAACCAGAATTTTCAAGCGGAATCTGGTTTTCAAGCGGAATCAAATGACTTTTCAAGCGGAATAACTAGTTTAAGCGGAATCAACCTGCTTATTTAGCTTGAAATGCTGCTGACGTCATCCTATGCAATTGTGTTTTCAAGCAGAATTACAAATTTTAATACTTTTTAGATCGATTTTAGGTCCAATTCTTTCCAGGATTAGTTAAAACACAGTTTCGCTTATAATATGTAAAATTCAGATCATTTTGACCGTAAAATTTAGTGAATTTTGAAAAAGAAGATGTAGAAGTCAGAAAAATGGCTGTTTTTGGCAAGAACTCTTCTTCCTGAGCTCTGATACCACTTGTAGAATCGATTCGTGACCCGAACGAGTCAATCAGAAGAGCTCTTGTCTGTTTCAGAGGCGGAAACTAAGAAACAAACTTCGAAAACAGTTTGTTTCACTATTAAACGTCTTGTTTTATTAATATCACAGCTTTACAGATCAAACGACGCGTCGGCAGAAGTTCGGTACCGGAAACAAGGAAGATACAACTGATTTCACTTGGGTTGATATATATAGGAGACGTGATTTCGCTTGAAAGTGACATATGTCAGTTCAAGTGAAATCAACTTGGTTGATTTCGCTTGAAAGTGTCACATGTCATTTTCAAGCGGAATTACCCATTCAAGCGAAATCAGATCAATTAGACTTTAAAACCTCCTATTTTCTCGTATAACGCGCCCTGATCTAACAATTCTTATACTAGACTCGATACAAGACGAAGTCGACAGACGTATGCACCAACAATCAGCACTATGAAACCTTTTGTCACATCAAGGGTAAATCATTGACCCAAAAGTTTGAGCGATTTAGTTGTCTCATTAGTGAGCTAAGACTTTTTAAAGTTACATTTCCTAATTTAACACAAAATAGCAGGTTTCTTAGATCACTACCTGAAAAGTGGGACACAATTGCTTTTGTGACTAGAAATTCAGCTGAGTTCAAAGATCTGACCCTGACCCAACTTCATGGTAGACTCCTGACCTATGAAAGGGAGTTAAACCAGAAAAAGTAGTTGCAAGAGTCTGGCAAAGTTGCTGATGATTATTCATTTGGCAGCACAACTCTTTTTAGTCAGGAAGAATCTAGTAGCAGTAGTAAGGATCAGAGTTATGATCATTTTATTGACATAACTGCTGGTGGAAATTTTAACAACTCTGATTCTCACTCTGCAAATTATGCTTTCACTGCAAATTGTGAAAACCAGATGTCAGATAACCTGTGTTTTGAACTAAATGATTTGCAACACTTTGATCCCACTGACTTAGAAGAGATGGACATTTTGCATCAATTGGCTTTGCTTAGTGTAAGAACAAGCAAATTCTACAAAAGAACAGGGAGAAAATTCCCAGGGTTACATGGGAACTTAAAGGTGGGGTTGGATAAGTCAAAAATTAAGTGCTATAAGTGTAATAGGCTGGGTCATTTTTCTAGGGAATGCATGAGTCAAACCACTGGTCCAATAATAACTCATCCCAGCTCAAACCTTAGACCACAACATCAAAACACTGTGCACTATACCCAATATACCCCTGCAGCCCATGTTAACACTGCTCACTATGTTGCAACCCCTGTGCCTGTGCATTATGTTCAAACCATTGTTCCACAAATTCAGTATGTTCAAGCCCCTGTCCCTCAGGCACAAGTGCAACCTGTTGCACCTCAACAAGCTGTTCCAACAGTGGCACAACCAGATCAACAAAGATTTTTCACCCAAGGCTTTGTTGACTGGAGCAGCATGCCTGGAGCAGTAGTTGGTAGAAATATCTCAAACCATGGCTAAAACTCCACCTGCTTCTTCTAAAAAAGAACAGGTTGTACGAATAGGGACACCACTATATGATGCTCTGGAATCACTTGCTTCCATCATCCACAGCCCAATGCCCGGGGCCAATTCTCTTTCTACACCCAACCTCACATCCACACTTCCCCCACAAACAAAAATCCTGTTGGATGATATTGATTTGAACCAGGCACAAACCAGTCCTTCTCAATCACTTATTAATGAGAATATACCTCAACAGATGCCCAGGTCTGATGTATCAATCTTTGCTAAACCACCAACACAACCTGAGAATGTCACACCCCTTGAGTTACAAGTAACTCTTGGTGGTAGTTCAAGTGAAGCAGCCACTACAAATGTTGAACCCACTGGTTTACATTTGGACAGTGGTTCCATCTATAAGACTTCCTTGAAGTCAAATCCTTCCATAGCACCTCTGATATTCACCAGTGAGTTTGTTTTACCCTCTGGTACAATCAAAAGGCTATCAAGTGCTGAAGGAAGAATACCCCAGTACCAAGATAAAGGGGCATCAGTGGATGATTTCTGGAGTACACTCCCTAAATCAAACACTGATACAACACAACCACTGTTAGTGGGAAATAAGATGATCCCATTCAATTGGCTGATGGTTTGGTGTACCTAGAATTGACGGACAGAATTGACAAACTGGATACCTCTGTTGCAGAAATCAAAGACATGCTGCAACAGTTGTTGAAAGTTCAAAAGGTGCAACCCACTGTTATTCCAACTCAGGCACCTGCTGCAAATGAGTTATGGAATCTATTTCAACCCCTGCTCCAACAACAATGACAACTGGCTGATCAGCAACATGCAATACATGTTCAAGAGCTGAGAAACATGATGGAGTCCTGGTTTAGAAACACTCAAGCTGACATCAAGGCTATAAAGGCCCACATATTGAATACCACCGGCACTGCTCCTCCCACTGTTCTCTTCATTGATAAACTTCCTCCTAATAATGCCAAAAAGGGGGAGAAAATCAAACAGTGGAAGAAGAAGGGAATTGATGATGGTCTCTATATTGAACCAGAAAAGGAGAATATGACTAAAAAGATCCCCTTGCCAGATGGTAGCAAAAAGATTGATGTTACCACAAATGCACTTGCTGAGGCAAAAACAAGTGTAAAAAGGGACAGAGAGGCAAAGGACTTGTCAAGATGGAATGCAAAGAAAAGAGCTTATATGGAGTTGAGTGCGCAGGGTTGTTCTGAGCCAAAGGATGTTCAAAATCCTGAGCCAAAAAGAAAGAATCCCACTAGAAAAGTGAGGGAACCCAAATCCACACCATCTAGACTCACAAAGCATACTCCTAAACCATCTTCCAAAAGCCCCCAACATTAATCTTCCACCCAAACAGTTGTTGTAACACATGTTCTATCAACAACTGCTGATACTTCAGTAGTTTCAACAACTGTCAGCCAAACACCTGTCATCACTTCAACACACATCACTTCAACACACACCACTTCAACACACACCACTTCAACACACACCACAACCACTGCCTTACCACCACCACCAAAAATCACTTCACCACCAGAAAAATTATCCAATCCACCATCATCTCCTGCCAAAAAGCAGAAGACAACAGATGTTACAACATCTGTTGTAATGGCAACAGTGGTTGAAACACCAGTTGTTTCAACAGCTGTTAGTCAATCACAAATCACTTCCACTCAAATCACCACCACTGATCCATCCAAAACATCATCAGCCTCTCCTCAACCAAAAAGGAGAAGGTTAATCCTGAAAGATGATGACACTTCACCACCACCAACATCTTCAAAATCTCTATCACTTGTTACAATACCAAAACCTATTCCTCTCTCATCGGCTCAGATTCAAAAGCCATTAGCTCCTGCAGGTGTTCAATTTCCTCTTGAGCTTATAGTAGTCAGAGATGAAATCAAGTCCTTCTATTATGAGGATGACCCTGCAAAAAGGAGTTTACCATCTGTTGAAGGATATCCCAGGCCCAACAATGTTGAAGAATATTTGAAGGTCAAAGCTAAACAAGCAGAGGATATCTCTAAAAGAAATTCATAAGGGAAATCTGATAAAGAAATTCAACAGAACTACCAATTTTGCTCACACAAGTCAGATCCTTGGAGCAATTTGCAAAGAATGTATGTCAGCAAATCTCAGAAAGGGCAGATGAATCCCTGAGAAAAGATTATGATGAAAATATCATGGCTCACAAGAAATACAAGGGAGAAAAACACATGTATAAAGACTGGACCATTCCTGAGCTTGAAAGTGAAGCAGCCAGGATTCAAGAAATGATTAAGAATAAGGTCAAACACACTCCTCCAGATTGGTCAAAGTACAAAAAGAATATGCCTGACAAAACATTAGAGCTGAAGAGAATGAAAGAGGAATTAGTTGCTGCTGATTATGGGTCCAAAAATCAAGTGATAAGATGGAGAGAGGATAGAGTCAGGGCCACCTTCAAAAGGTTGGAGGAACTAAGGAAGAAAGATCCAAAAGTTCCTCAAAAACCTGATTACTCTGAAGCAGAGGTCTTAACTAGACCACCAAAACTGCAAATCAAGAGAGCCACTGCTCCTGCTGGTGCTGCCATCTACAAAAGAAGGCAACAAAAACAGTTGGATGTTGAAACAGTGCAAGAGTTAATGGCAGGTGATGACCTTGTAAAAGAGGGCATTAAGAAGATGATTGTAGAAACTCTTGGATTGGATCAACCTGCAAGTACTACTCAGTCAGTCATCAATAGGCCAGCATCACGAAACACCTCATCTAATAAAAATCTTCCAAGAAACCCACTAGACTCAAAAGTACTAAAGTGGAAAACTGACAAACAGACCCATGTACTGACAGTGATCAAGTCTAGTGGAGAAGTGAAGAAAATAACAAGGGAACAAGCACTTGGCCTAAGTCTTGAAGATTTGCAGGATCTCCTTGATCTTCTACTGTGCAGGGATGAAGATGACACAGATGCCTTAGCCTTTGAGTTACAACTCAAAGGGCAAATAAGAGAACTGTTGATGAGGCAATAAAGATCTACCAATAATGACGAGTTTTGGCATTATCTGTTCCAGGGGAAGATTGTTGGGATTGAACCCTATCAGAGGAACAGATAATTAAAGCCAAAACTGGATCAGGGCAGTGGATCCAGAATAAGCAAATGTTATGTAATCAAGTCTCTCCCCTTGATAATGGCTCTAACAACTGATGGACACAACTACTGCCTTTCCTAACTACTGTTGACTACAAAGGACTGATAAAGATCAAAAGTGTTGATGACTCAAACAACTGCCTTGTCTCAAGTACTGCTGAAGATTAAGCAGTGGAATAAAGAATCAATAGTTTAGCTTATTTTCTATGTAATATATTGTAATTAGTTGTTTGCTATCAGTGGTTGTAATAAGGTCAGTAGTTAGAGTTTGTTAGGAGGTTAGATGTCACTTTCATGGTGACGTCATCAAAGATGCTTCCGTGGTTTGTCCGTGCCTATAAATAGAACAGTACCCTGTACTGTTCTATTAGCTCTTCATCATCTTTTCTCCTGTACGAACAAATCACTGTGAGCTCAGGCTGAGGGGGAGTTTGTTGCATACTTGCAATTGTAATTGAATCTTGTAATAAATTCAAGCATTCGATTCAATGTTAAACTTGTATGTTGAAAGCAATTCTCCTGTTTGATTGTGTGCAAAGTTTGTTATCATTTATATTCCGCTGCATTTCTCATTCATCTTTCATCTTAATTCAAACGTAAAACACAATCAATCCAAACTCAGATCCTAATATAGTATAAGGGTATAATATATATAGTTATTATTTATTATAATATGCTAATAATAATAATAACAAATTAATAACATATGTTCACTGTTTATGAGCACTTCCAATTAATACAGATATAGATGGATATAAATATAATTGAAGAAAAATCAAATTATTAAAAATTTAAAAGGGCTAAAAACGTATAACATATATAGTATAGGGTTATAATATTTAGTTGTTAATCATTATGATATACTATTAAATTTAATAATATAAATTAATAAAATATGTTTAGTGTTCATAATCACTTTCAAATAATATAGATAAAATATATATAGTTATTGATTATTATAGTATACTAATAAAATGTAATAATAATAAATTAGTAAAAATCACTTCATATTAATATAGAAAATAATAACATATTTCTACATTTCTGACCTTTGTATACACAAATCAAATTCCTAATACATTTATGCATTTGGTGAAACGGATTTCTGCACTGGTTTAACTTGGTTTTGACTTTTGTTTAGTCAAATTAGTAATAACACTTGAAAGGCAAATAGGTCTGACTTCTACACTTGACCAAGGTTTGACTATAAATCAAATTCATGCTTGACTAGGTTTGAATCTACATCTAGTTAAAGGCAAACAAGTTAGACTATCTCATGTTCATTTTAAGGTCTATAAGGAAAAATTATCAAACAAACAAAGTTCCAATTCATGTTATCCAAGGTTAAAACATAGGTTATCTAAGCTGAACATCCAATTCATGTTCATTCCAAGGTCTAAAAGCAATAACAATTAAAGGGCAAACATGTATGACTTCTGCACTTGACCTTGTTGACTATACATCCAATTCCTGCTTGACCAGGTTTGACTCTACATTCAACTAAAGGCAAATAGGTTAGACTATCTTTTGTTCATTCCAAGTTCTAAAAGCAAAAATAGTGAAACAAACAAACATCCAATTCATGTTATCTAAGGTTAAAACACAGGTTATCTAATCAAAACATCCAATTCATGTTACACATATTATCTAAGCAAAACATCCAATTCATATTATCTTAGGTTCTTTCCATGGTCTAAAAGCAAAACATGGGTTACCCATGATCATTATTCCATGGTCAAACATAATTTTGACTTTCTCAGGTTCAATTCATGGTCAAACATGACTATCTCAAGTACATTCCAGGGTCAAACAAACATCCAAGTCATGTATGATCAATTTAGACTATCTCAGGTATATTCCATGGTCTAACTAAATATGCATCAATTTAGATAACAATAAGCATAGTTAAATACCATCATTCATATCATTTTTAAATATCATAAGTCATACATCATTGTTACATACCAAAACATGGGTTACCCTTGATCATTAATGCCACATACCCAAAAATTGATCATCCCGAAGTAACCAATTTTAATTGTTCTGGGTAACCTAATGACAGTTAAATACTAATAGAAAGGTAACACTGATCATCAACGACAAAAAAACAATAAATGACTGGGCCAATAAATCCATCTTAAATTTTATATTTTGGCTAATAAAAATATACATTAGATTTACAACAAAAGATCCACCACCGTCTTCAGAGTTGATGGCGAAAACAGAGCTCCACCCTGAAGCTCGTTCTCTTCCTCAACAAGACCCGGTATTGGATCCTGATGTGCTGCCTGGTCACCTGAACTCTAATCCAAACTAGAATTCCATGAAAAACAACCTACATTTCAGATTTTCTACAAGACTAAAATCATGAAATCAAGATTAAAACTAAAATTGACACAATGTCGTACAAATAACATGGAAAGTAAACACAATAATAGCGTATTGCCTCATCTTCTTGATAATCAAACTGGATTTTCTAGTTGGATGATCGGAACTGTGATGTCGTCGGTAGTGTTCTTCAAGTCACGAGGGTTTAGGGGAAATAGGGATTGAAATGATGCTTATTAGAGAAGCTTAAGAATTAAAAAGGTGTGAAAGGGTCAGCTTGGGGTGAAATTACCAAACTACCCTTCACACCGTTAAGTAAATGGACGATCAACTAACGGACGTTTGAATCAAAGATGTTATTGATTCCAATTGACAACCACATGGACTTAAATGGTCGGGTTTTTTTTCAATAGGGTATGTATGTAAGAACGGGTGTAAACCATAAGGACAAAAATTGTACTTTATAATAGTCGTCCTATGCAAATGATGCTTATCATTTTTAACATTGCCCTATTTAGACCCAATAGTTTATGTAAATTAAAAAGATAAACAAACTAAATAAATTAATTCATAAACTAAATAATAATCGCCTCATGTTAGTGATGCTTATCATTTTTAACATTGCCCTTATCATAATTTGTCGCCACCATCTTCGTCGTCTTCACCACTGCCGCCGTCACCTCCATTGTGTTGCCACTAACCTTCATGAAAAACAAATGCATAGAGCGAACTCATTTTGTTTTTCTTTTTTAAAAGACACATTTTAATTTAAACTCATATACACTTGTACAATATAAATATTTTTTAGATAACCTATGACATGACTTGACCTGACCCATTTATTTCGCCAGTCTTAGCTAAAGACCTTTTGTGAGTTCACATGTTCGATTAAAATATAATGTATAATAAAGTAAATCATTTGGTGACACATGACGCTTTATGAGGTGATCTTAATTGTCTTTTCCCGCCAAAATAAATAGATATTATATGGTTGAAAATACAAATTTTAGAGATAAGAATAACCCCACATGGCGCTTAGGGTGATCTTAATTGTCTTTTCCCGCCAAAATAAATAGATATTGTGACTATTAATAATAATAATAATAAAAATCATTAAAGTTAAGAAAAATAATAAAGGAAATAATTATTATTATTATAATATTAGAATAATAAAAGTGTTAAAAAAGCTATATATTATTATAGTAATAAGAACACTATTCATTGGGTTTGTTTATTAATATATAGATAATGTATAATGTATAATAAAGTAAATCATTTGGTGACACATGACGCTTTATGAGGTGATCTTAATTGTCTTTTCCCGCCAAAATAAATAGATATTATATGGTTGAAAATACAAATTTTAGAGATAAGAATAACCCCACATGGCGCTTAGGGTGATCTTAATTGTCGTTTCCCGCCAAAATAAATAGATATTGTGACTATTAATAATAATAATAAAAATCATTAAAGTTTAGAAAAATAATAAAGGAAATAATTATTATTATTATAATATTAGAGTAATAAAAGTGTTAAAAAAGCTATATATTATTATAGTAATAAGAACACTATTCATTGGGTTTGTTTATTAATATATAGATAATTTTGTGAGTTCACATGTTCGATTAAAATATAATGTATAATAAAGTAAATCATTTGGTGACACATGACGCTTTATGAGGTGATCTTAATTGTCTTTTCCCGTCAAAATAAATAGATATTATATGGTTGAAAATACAAATTTAAGAGATAAGAATAACCCTACATGGCGCTTAGGGTGATCTTAATTGTCTTTTCCCGCCAAAATAAATAGATATTGTGACTATTAATAATAATAATAAAAATCATTAAAGTTAAGAAAAATAATAAAGGAAATAATTATTATTATTATAATATTAGAATAATAAAAGTGTTAAAAAAGCTATATATTATTATAATAATGAAAACACTATTTATTGGGTTTGTTTATTAATATATAGATAATATATAGATAATTTAAAATTTAAAATTTTAAAGTCATCCATAAGTTGGTTGGAAACACAAAATTTTAGATATAAAAAATAACCCCTTTTCCTTGAAAAATAAATAGATATTATGACTATTAATAATAATTTAAAGTCATCCATAAGTTGGTTGAAAATATAAAATTTTAGATATAAAACATAACCCCTATATATTATTTTAATCTTAACTAATCTAAAGTCATCTATAAGTTACTTGAAAACACAAATTTTAGAGATAAGAATAACCACTATATATTATTTTAATACGGTATTATATAAAATAAATCTATAATAGCTTAGATTCGGATGTCTAACTCAATATTTATGTTTTCGAAATTACTATATTATTAAAATATATATTTTTAATGTAAACTAATTATTGAAAGGTAAATTGGAAAATAATAATCCCAACTTTATGAAATTGGCCAATAATAATCCCAAGTCAGGAATTAGCCACTAATAATCCCACCTCGCCCATTTTTTTTCGTAAAATACTCCAAATGCTGACGTGGCATATACAAAAAAATTAACTGTGGAGTATTTTACAAAAAAAATGGACGAGGTGGGATTATTGGTGGCTAATTCCTGACTTGGGATTATTATTGGCCAATTTCACAAAGGTGGGATTATTATTTTCCAATTTGCCTTATTGAAAAGTCTTATTTAAGGTTTTGTTTTATACATTTTAACACACTGGGTAGCTTTTTAGCTACAGTAGCTAAAAAAAAAGTCACAAATTTCAAAACATTTACAAAAATACCATCTTTTAATTTGCCATTTAGATTATAGCATAATAGTCAAGAGAAATTATCTCTTCTAGAAAGACAAGGTTTCTAGAAAGACAAGGTTCAATTCTTAATAAATGTAAGTATTTAAGGGGAAAAATTAGCCGTTAAAAATATATACATACAAGTTCAACGGCACAAATACAAAGGGAAATTATAAAAAACTTGAAAAAGAAGCCCCCGATTTCAATACATTTACAAAAAAATGCAACACTTTAATTTTGGCTTGGGTTGTGTCATCTCTTTGATGGTAATATTTCTTAATGAAGTTAGCTTGTTAAAAACATAAAAAGAAAATTATTATATGAAGCAACTAAAAGGCAGGCATTTAATTATTTGATCTAAAATAGTTTGATACAATTTATATAATTAACTTATAATTGGGTGGGTCTTAGATCTAACCGGCAAAGTAATTAGAGTTAAGGTTTTGCTTCCATTGAGGTTAAAGTTAGAATCTCACCAGATGCGGATTCAGTGTTATTTAAACCGTTCATTAAAAAAAACTTATAATTGGTGTCTCTAATAATTTTTTTTCTTTAAAAAAATACAAAATAAATCATATTTCAAACTCTTTATATTGATAAATTCTATTAAAATGTGGTTTTCAAAATTGCTTATTCTAAGGTCAATTCGATTATGTGTAGTTGATTGTTCATTGTGAATCGGTATATTAGTTGTATTAGCAAATTAGTTTGAAAATAACACGAGAACACCAACTGCTATTATTACAGACGAAACCTGTCGTGAAGCGCGAGGTTCCTTACTAGTTATCTATATATTAATTATCTATTATCTATATATTATCTATATACTAGGTTAGAACCCCGTGTATTACACGGGTTGAATAAATGTAATTTTATATATTAAATAATAAAAAAAGTTATATCTTTGAGAACCCCGTGTATTGTACGGGTTGAGTAAATTTAATTTTATATATTAAATAATGAAAAAAGTTACATTTTTAAGAACCACATGTGTTATACGGGTTGAGCACATGTAATTTTATATACCAAACAATAACAAGTTATATCTTTATAAACCCTATGTATTATATGGATTGAATAAATCTAATTTTATATACTACATAATAAAAAAGTTATATTTTTTAAAACCCCGTATATTACACGAGTTGCATAAATGTAATTTTGTGTAGTAATATCTTTAAAAAAAAACTAACGGATATACTCGATATATGATGGATGGGGTGATTGCGGTGATGGTTCTTATAAATGTCACGTAAACATAGTGATTGCCGAATTTGAGTTGAGAATTGAACACGGAAATAAAAGTAAAGAACCAATAAACATTGATTAATATTTTTGTTTACCCCTTATAAATATTTTTGAAATAGGTTCTATCCTTAACTACTTTAGTTTAATAAAATAAATAAATAATTTACATTATATTAATTTATATCAAAGGGATTAGTCCAAACGTTATGTGCTGTGTTAACCATATGAAAGCGCACGTTTTGACGTATCCGATTGAACTCAATATATCTTATAGTTGCATTGCGATTGGATCCAAACTTAACGTAAATCGAATCTATATCTGTCACACCCCAACCGATGGCGGAATCATCGGGGCATGGCACTGAGCGAAACAGATTGTTCAGAAGTTTCCATAACAGCTATTTATATAATTCAGTTAAAGATACGTCCCATACCGTATCCCGAATAAACAAACATGTCATTACATATAATCATCCAAACAAGAAATTCCGTTCCGACAACTCAGATTCAAATATTATTACAGCAATTGTTTATCTGCTTCTAGACCCCTATTCTGTTGGCTTTCTGGCCGTAATGCCAGAGGACAAGATCTACAGACAACTATGCCCCAGACGCTTGTTCTCGGCAGACAACTATTTGTTGGGGGCTTCTAGAAACTTATTCTAGCCTCGCTTCCCTAGCAATTAAGCATCCTAATTACCTGTTACATACGTTAAAATAAAGTCAATACATAAAATGTAAAGGTGAGCATACAAGTTTGATAATAGCATATAGAGTTTGAATAGTTTACGCATAACCAGCACGTACACAGAGGAAAACGAAGCATGTTAATTATCGACATGGACCTATCGATACCAATGACTGCGGGTTGACCGTCCGAGACGGTTCGCAATACATGATTACCACCGTAATCCATGCAAGTAATTGTCCTTAACAACCCCCGTGTGAACGGGTGCTGAGTCCAAACTATAGTACTACGTCGTTAAGGCAGGTATACAGCATTCCACGTGTAAACACAATCAACAAGCATTCATTAAGTCACGTAATACATGCATATTGGTTAGCGTTCAAATAGTTTGAGTAGTGTGATTGTTTGTGTCTTAGTATAAGCAACGTATGTAACACCCAAAAGTGCTAAAAGCAAAAAAGGGATCGAGTATACTCACAGTGATTGATTATGGATTGAAGGGAGCGCTGAGAGTAGGGTTAGCCTGAATAGTTCGATAGCACAACAATGAGTAACGTGGAAAAACAGACAAGTGTGAATGGATAGAATAGGCTGGTCGATCGAACGGCAGGTTCGATCGAACGGGCTGTTCGATCGGCTGATATGTCCGTTGAACAATCCTGTTCGATCGGTCGTAGGCTCGATCAGCTGGACCATTCGAGTGGATTGTTTCTTCCTCTGGTGTGTTTGTGTTTGAGGATTTGAACTTTTGAAGTTTTCGTTGTAGTATATGAGAACACAAAAATGTCCTTACCTTTCAGGTCGATCAATCGAACGGTCTGTTCGATCGGCCGGCTTAACCGATCGGCTGGGAACTTTTTGAAGTGGTTCTCAACAGGATGTCGCTCGATCGAACAGGCTTGCTCAATCGGCTGGCATTCTTTACTACGAACGAGTTGTAAAATCAATCAAGTGTTGAAGCATAGTATCTCATGATCCGAAGAGTAATGTTTACCAATCGAGTAGCATACTCGATCGAACATCACTTCGTCAATACCATACCTCAGGAAGTTTGAAAAGTGAAACGCCATGTGCTAGCCGATCGGCTGGCCCGGTCGATCGGCTGGCATGTCCGATCGGCTGGGCTGTTCGAACAGCCTAGCCGTTCGGGCAGCAAGTCTGACCTGGTCGGCCTTTCGTCTAACTCTTGGCTGTTTAATTACTTGATGTCATATCGAGGTAGTTTGATAACGAGTTGAACTATGATATCCTCCGTTCCTACTCGTTTCTTCGGCTCAGACAGGAATCACCCAAGTCCGGCCGGTGAACGGTTCGGACAGTGGTTTAAAGTTTAACCCATCGTCAGTGAACCTTGTATGTAAATCCGAATCTTGAACCTCTCAACTGTTAGAATGATTAGTTAGCCGGTTCAAGCTCCGTTTCTACCGGTTTTAAGGTTTCGGGTGTAAAAGGTTGAAGAACGTTGGGAATTATTCATAAAAATGTTAAGATTCTTACAAATCTTAGTTTGTTTATGTGGAAACCGGTCAGATCTAAGCTATTCATGGTTGAATGAGGCCAAAGTTTGGTGTTCTTCAAGAACACCATGATGACATCACCCAAGAACACTTAGATCTTGGTGATTTCACGGTTAGAATTCAAGTTTTGAAAGATAGAAAGGTGTAGAATCATGCAATGATCAAAATCGTACAAGAATTAGAGTAAAAACCTACCGGAGTTGAGAGAAATCTGAGAAAAGGTGAAGAAGAAGGCTGGTTCGGTCAGAGCTTTCCAAAAATAGAAAGAGTGACAATGACAACCCTATTTATAGGCTCCAAAAGAGGAAAGTGGCAGCCGATCGGCCAGGAGCTCCGATCGAATGGGCTGCTCGATCGGCTAGGAAGATGCTAGCCGATCGGCTGGCCTGTTCGACCAGGATGCCTCCTGTTCGATCCGCGACCCACTTTGAGCGTTTCACGACGATTTTCGATGTTTCCATTTCGATGGACGATGGTACGAATACGATGGAGTTCCTAGTCAAATTACTTTCAGTCCCAACCACTATTTCTAACATACAATCTTCTACAAGTCACGTTTCGGTGTCGATTTCGATTGAGTTCGATTTCCTTTTGAGTTTCGATTCGATTTTCGATTGATTCACTTGAATTCCACACCAAACATATAAGTAAACACGCACAAGTAACACATAAGGCACACACACACGTATAACAATACCAGAGTTCGCATAATTCGAATCTCAAGTTTGACTGATGAATCGATTTGCTTGATTGATTAACTTTATCGCATTGTTACTTCCTACTATTCACAGTCGTAAATCGGTCGCATTGTTAAACATTCGATCATTTCATTTAGACAACACTTACTCCACATAATACAAAAAGTAAAAAGAAAACATTAACAGTCAAAGTTGACTTGGACTTTGACTTTGATTTTGACATTTGAAAACACGGGGTGTTACAATATCATACAATCATAACGTATTATACGTGACCCGACTAACTCGAATTTATATCGTCAAGACAAAAACTCTTGAGGGGGTCAAAGTGGCATTTACAAAGTTCATAAAAAGTTAAGTGGTTAAAAATTGTGTTTCCTGAACTTAAGGACTAAGAAAGGGTAAAGATAAGGTTTTAGGGTAAAAAGGTAACTATAACAAAGTTATAAATATTATAAAATATTATATTATCTCCAATACAAATTGTTTAAATTTATATTAAATTAAATTTTATATTTATTTTTTAATTGATATTAATTATCTATAAAAATAGATGGTTTCAATGAATGACATGTGTCCTTTTATTGGTTTCTTTTGTTATATATATATAGATTAATAAACAAACCCAATGAATAGTGTTTTATTATTATAATATAATTATAATTATAATTATAATTATAATTATAATTATAATTATTTCCTTTATTATTTTTCTTAACTTTAATGATTTTTTTATTACGGGTTGGGATAAATGCTACCCAGTATCATTTACTCATCCCTTATCACATGTACATTACGAATATCACACGGTTTTTTATTTTTTTCAACTTTTATTGATTTCTTTTTTTTTTTCAGGGGTACGGATGAGCTCGGTGCCAAGCGATACCGAATCGGTACTGATACCGAAAATACCGGTTACGGTACCGGTATATGAAGATAAAAACCAGCAGCGAACCGGTAGCAGGAACGCCAAAAGTCGGTACCGAATTGGTACTTAAGATCTTTTGGTTCGGGAAATTCGGTACCGGTGCCCAGTACTATTTGCTCATCTCTGACCATGAGTTTCATACGAACAACATCATTGCCATACAACTTTTTTGGTTGATTTTCTTTGGATTGTTTTTTAGTGTTTTTCTACATTTTCTTTTTATTCTTTTTAGTGGTTCCGTGTGCAACACGCTCGTAGTGATTTCAAAACACATGTAAACACAGACTAAATAACAAAAGAAGTTCGCCGCAATATGGCGAATGTTGATAAACCTAGTTTCTTTTAACAGCATAATGATATATTTAATTTGAGCTTTACCTATAAACTAAATTATTCAAGTCATTAATTAACCAAAGTAGCTATGCCATTGTTTTTTCTAATAAGTGTGGTACAGACATTATTAAACAAAGTAGCTAGGTTATCTATCGAATACGTAAACGTTAGTATTTTTAAATATATAACTTTTTTATTATTTGGTATATAAAATTGGACTTACTAATCCCATTAAATACACATGTTGTTTTAAGATGTAACTTTTTTTATTATTTACTATACAAAATTATATTCATTCAACGCGTGTAATACACAGTGTTTTAAAGATACAACTTTTTTTTATCATTTGTTATATATATAATTAGATTTATTCAACCCGTGCAATACACAAGTTATTTAAATATATATAGTTTTTCTAATTATTTAGTATATAAAATTACATTAATTCAGCTCATGTAATACACGGGGTTCTAACCTAGTCTGTATATATAACATAAAGTTAATAATTAAGCGGCTTTTCCCAGTTACAATCATATTTTTTTTTTCTGAAACAATAACATGCTAACTAACAAGTCAATGGTTTATGAATTTGATTAATCAGAAGATGGTAAAAGAAAGATAAAGAGTCGATGTGTTGCAACACAAATAAGTAGGAGACAACTCACACTTTTCTTAATATAGAAGTTCACATTTGAGGCAATTTTGAAGCTTTATCCTTTTTTGTGTTTCTGTACTCAATTATTTGATAGTTATGGTGAATTGTGTAAGGGATCATAAGAGTCATAATCTAGTGGAGAGAGTGTTTGGTTCAAGAATGTGTATAAATCTTAAAGCGTGTATAATGCAATAGATAAGATAAAACATTGCTTATAGCACTTACAAGTTAGCTTTTAACATTGGTGATAAATCTGTGTAAATTACTTGTCCATATAGTTTTCTAGTTGTATTTTACATTTTAAAGTCCCATGTTGCGATCAATATAATCAAGAACAAACGAACACTCGGTTTTGGAGACAACTGTTAAAATACTAGAATAATTCCAGTATAAATGTGCCTTTTATTTATAAACTTTATATAAGTTATTTTGTTCTTTAACCATTTCCTTTTATCTTTGTTTGTGAGGTTGGGCTCCCCTTGTCTTGGGCTCGTTCCTGCTGGGCTTCCTTCTCTTGGGCTTGTAGCCGTTAAAGACAGCTGGTGTCACGCTGTAGTGCTTAGGGTTCTAGCCCATATAATGGGCAGAAGGTTCCAGGCTTTCATCATCGGAGCATTTCATCCTTTCCTGCTCATCATTCACTACTCTTTCAAGATACCCTATCCTCACAAGTTAATTCGTGAGTCTAGGGTTGTTTACCCTCTCTTGTATTAGATCATCCGGCTAGAGATCTTTGTTCATTGTCTGGTTGTTAATCTGTGCCGACTGATTTGTTCTGTTTCTTGTATTTGATTCATCATAATAAAAGTGTTTGATTATCAAGTTCTGACATGGTATCAGAGCCCCAAGGTTGATTTAGGGCTCTGGTTCTTCTTCCGCTGCGGTACAAAGCTCCGGCTGACCTTCTCCTGTCCGTCTAGGGTTTTCATTGCTTACGACGTTCTGTACTCGGATCCCTGTTTCCGGAGTGATTCTGCTCAGAGGAGGCGGTGTAGATCTGGGAGTGTGAAACCCTAATTTTTAGGTTTTTTATGCTTGTGGTTTGTTGCTGTGACGAAGCTTCTTCTGAAACCCTAATCTGTGGCTCTCATCTGTTTGGTAAAGAAGAACCTCGTTGGTCTCTTTTAAGAGCAAACCAACAGGCTTTGTGGTTTTTCCGGGCTCTCTGGTCAGTGTGTGCAACCCTAAGTGAAGGTTGCAGACCTGATCTCATTGACGTGCACCCACTGTGAGATCGTTCCTTCTCTTTCTCTTTACTTTCTGTTGCATCATTGTGTTTGTGTCTAGGCATTCTTGATACCGGGTTAGGCATAAACCGGTTTGATTATTGGGACACAGAGAGGGTTCACTCTATTGCATTTGTGTCTGGTTTGGTGTGTTGTGTTGTGTTGTGGCTCCCTGGTCATTGTCTGCGGAGGTACCTTTGAGTGATGAACCTCTGATCGGACCTCTGTCCAGGTTTCGCCAGTGTCCGTCTGATTGTCTTCCTTTATTTGCTCTGATCACTTTATCTGTTTTCTTATCTGACCTGTGCTTATCTTGTGTGATCTATTTTCTGCTTTTCTGTTCTGTCATTATGCCCGATAAAACTGAATCATCTGTGACATTGATTAGCAAGTTAGATGCTAGTGACCCTCTATATCTTCATGCTAGTGATTCAAGTGGACTTACAATTGTTAGCATAAAACTGAAAGGAACTGAAAATTATGTGGTGTGGTCTAATGCTATGAAACTTGCTCTAATGGCTAAAAACAAACTAGGCTTCATTGATGGAACTTGTAGTAAATCTAAAGACGATGATGTTCTTGCTAGTCAGTGGGATCGATGTAACTCTATTGTGCTTACTTGGATTCTGAACTCTGTTTCTGATGAATTATATGTTGGCCAAGTCTATTCTAAGCTTGCCTCAGAAGTATGGGATGATTTAAAAGATACTTATGATAAAGTTGATGGGTCTGTTGTGTTTAGCTTATATCAAAAAATCAACTCTGTTAGTCAAAATGGATCTAGTGTATCTGAGTATTACCATAAAATTAACACTATGTGGAAACAGTTTGATGCTATGCTTCAACTGCCTTCCTGCACCTGCAATGCTTCTGCTAAATTCAATGAGTTCAGTCAATAATCAAACTTATGCAATTTTTAATGGAGTTAGATGACATTTATCAACCTGTTAGAACCAATCTGTTGACAAGGGACCCTTTACCAACTATCAAAACTGCCTTTTCTATCATCTCTAGAGAGGAATCTCATAGAGGGTCCAACAATGTTTCTAAGGTTCCCAATGTAGGATTTGCGGCTAAATCTAACAATTTCAATGATAACAAGAAAAAATTCAATAAAGGGCCCAACCCAAATCTGAAATGTTCTTATTGCAACAAGATTGGACATACAGTTGATAAATGTTTTGAACTGAATGGTTATCCTCCAAACTATAGATCAAAACCTACTAAAAGCAGCTCTCAGTGGGGTAGGTCAAACAATGCTGCTAGTAGTGGTTCTGGTCCTTCTTTGAATAATACTGTGAATGATAAAAATTCTAGCTCTTTGAACTCCCTGACTGCTGATCAATTTTCTAAGTTGCTAGGTTTGCTAAATGAGAATAAAACTGATGACACAAATAAGTCAAATGTTGGAAGTAAATGCTTTAATTCCTTCTTTGAATACAAAAATATTTTTTGTTTTAACTCGAAACTTTTCTTTTCTCAAAAGCAAAACTGGATTATTGATTCTGGTGCAAACCAGCACATGGTTATGTCCAGTGATAATATGTTTAATCTGGTTGATGTGTCTGAATATAATATTACTGTTAAACATCCCAATGGTACCAATGCAAAAGTCACTCAGATTGGGTGTTTTAGACTTTCTGACTCTGTCATTTTAAAAGATGTATTTGTTGTTCCTGAATATTGTGTGAACCTTATTTCTGTGTATAAGCTAGCTAAAGACAATAAGCTTAAGGTTGTGTTTAATGAAAACTCTTGCTATATTCAGGATTCGTGCTTAAAGAAAACCCTGGTGACTGGTAGGCAAACTGAGGGTTTATATTTCTGTGGTAACTCTCTAAGTTCTAGTTTTTCTTGTCTAAGTATGGCTGAAAAAGCAAAGCTCTGGCATTCCAGGCTGGGTCACCCAGCTGAACAAGTGTTAGAGGTTCTTCAGCTTAAAACTGAGTCCATTTCTAATCCATGTGATATATGTCACAAGGCCAAACAGCATAGGTCACCCTTCCCTCTCAGTGACCATCAATCGACTAAGGTTGGGGACCTTATTCACTTAGATGTTTGGGGTCCCTACAAGGTCACTAGTGTGGAAGGATACAAATACTTTCTTACTATTGTGGATGATTTCAGCAGATCTGTTTGGGTCTATCTGATGAAATCTAAGTCAGAAGTTTTTGAAAATATAGAAAGTTTTTACAATCTTGTTAAAACTCAGTTTGAAGTCAATATAAAAATGTTTAGAAGTGATAATGGATCTGAGTTCACCAATTCTCAAATGACCGCTTTTGTTAATCTAAAGGGTATCATTCATCAAACCTCTTGCACCTATACTCCACAACAAAATGGTATTGTGGAGAGAAAACACAGACACCTGTTGAATATTGCTAGAGCTTTGCTATTTCAATCCAATGTTCCTCTTAGGTTCTGGTCTGAATATGTTCTGACAGCATCTTACTTAATTAACAGGCTTCCTTCTTCTGTGTTACTGGATGTTCTCCTTATGAAAAATTGTTTGGTTTCAAACCTTCTCTTGATCACTTGAAAACCTTTGGTTGTCTTTGTTACTTCACTGTTTTAAACAATCCTGATAAACTTGAAGAAAGAGCTAAAAAAATGTGTTTTTATGGGATACTCTAATCTTAAAAAGGGATATAAGGTGTGGAGTCTAGAACAGAAAAAAGTCATTTTCTCCAGAGATGTTAGTTTCCATGAAACCACATTTCCCTTCAAAAATGAATCTCATGCTATTCTAGAAGGTCCAAATAACTTAAACCAATTAAATTTTTTTGACAACTATGAAATTTCAAGTGACCTAAATCCCAATGATGAAGAGAAGGTCCCCACTGACTCACCTACCCTGACACAGCAACACAGTGATGAGGTTGAATCACCTATGGATAGTGATACTCAGCAATCATCAGGAACTGATGGTTCATCTGAGAGTAATGAGTCCCTAAGGGATGAAATTGGTCCTGTGAGGGCTGAGCCTAATAGTGTTAATGACGAGTCAAACCTTCCTGAGGGTACCATCCCTACTAGAAGGTCCTCTAGATCCTCAACTGCCCCAAAAAGATTTGAGGACTTTATTGTTGGAAATGCTAGATATAACTATGATAAGTATGTTGATTATTCTAGTTTGCCAAAAGAAAATGTGTGCTTCGCTGCTAATATTAATAAACTGGTTGAGCCTTATACTTATAAAGATGCTATTAAAGATAAACGGTGGGTAGACGCTATGAATGATGAATTGTCTGCTTTGTATAGGAATAACACGTGGGATATCGTTGACTTACCTAAAGGAAAAAAACCTATTGGGTGTAAATGGGTCTTTAAAGTAAAATACAAGTCAACAGGTGAAATTGATAGGTTTAAGGCTAGACTTGTTGCGAAGGGATTTAATCAACGGGAGGGAATAGATTTTGAGGAAACATTTTCTCCCGTTGTTAAAATGGTTACTGTAAGGTGTGTTATTAGTATGTCTGTTCAGAATAACTGGCCGTTATATCAACTTGACGTGAACAATGCTTTTCTATATGGCAACCATAGAGAAGAAGTCTATATGTCGTTACCTGATGGTTTAAGTGTTGAAAATCAAGGTAAAGTGTGTAAGTTAAACAAGTCTTTATACGGTCTGAAACAAGCTCCACGTATGTGGAATGAAAGACTGGTTCAGGTGCTGGTTAAAATTGGTTTTAATCAGTCTAAATGTGATCATTCCCTGTTTATTAAGTCTGCTAATTCTGTGCTTATCGTTCTTCTTGTTTATGTTGACGATATTGTGTTAACAGGAAACAATGAAGATGAAATAAATAAGGTTAAACATCTCTTGAAAACTGAATTTTTAATAAAGGATCTCGGTTTATTAAAAATTTTTCTGGGAATTGAAGTGATAAAAACTGTTGATAGTGTGTGTCTTACTCAAAGAAAATATTGTATGGATCTTTTAAATGAATATGGGATGAGTGGAAGCAAACCTTCTAGCTGTCCCATAGAACAAAATCACGTTTTGACTAACCTAACGAAGAAAGAGTCACAAATGGTTGACATCACTCAATACCAAAAACTGATAGGTAAACTCATTTACCTATCTCACCAGACCTGATATTGCCTACTCTGTGCATTATTTATCCCAATTCATGCATAAGCCTACAGAGGCTCATACTCAAATTGCTTTCAAGGTACTACGATACCTTAAAGGTGCTCCTGGCACTGGGATTATGTTTAAAAAGAGCCATACTTTTCAGTTAACTGCCTTTGCAGACTCAGACTGGGCTAAATGTGTGGACAGCCGAAGATCTGTTACTGGTTTTTGCATATTCCTTGGTGAATCTTTGATATCATGGAAAAGCAAAAAAACAAAGCGTTGTTTCAAGGTCTTCTGCAGAGGCTGAATACAGGTCCATGTGCAGTGCCACATGCGAAGTGTTGTGGCTTCTAAATGTTTTGAGAGAACTCCAAGTTGACGTGAATATCCCAGTTCTGTTAAAGTGTGATAACACTGCAGCCCTGTCTATTGCTGCCAATCCTGTCTTTCACGACAGAACCAAGCATTTCGAAGTTGACTTGTTCTTTTTAAGGGAGAAAATTGCTTCAGGGTTAATCAGAACACATGGAATTAAAACTGAACATCAGTTGGCTGATATATTCACCAAAGGCTTGCTGCCAAAGGCCCATTCTGACATGTGTAAGCCATTGGGCCTCTCCAACCTTTTTGCACATTTACACTGAGGGGGGATGTTAAAATACTAGAATAATTCCAGTATAAATGTGCCCTTTATTTATAAACTTTATATAAGTTATTTTGTTCTTTAAACATTTCCTTTTATCTTTGTTTGTGAGGTTGGGCTCCCCTTGTCTTGGGCTTGTTCCTGCTGGGCTTCCTTCTCTTGGGCTTGTACCGTTAAAGACAGCTGGTGTCACGCTGTAGTGCTTAGGGTTCTAGCCCATATAATGGGCAGAAGGTTCCAGGCTTTCATCATCGGAGCATTTCATCCTTTCCTGCTCATCATTCACTACTCTCTCAAGATACCCTATCCTCACAAGTTAATTCGTGAGTCTAGGGTTGTTTACCCTCTCTTGTATTAGATCATCCGGCTGGAGATCTTTGTTCATTGTCTGGTTGTTAATCTGTGCCGACTGATTTGTTCTGTTTCTTGTATTTGATTCATCATAATAAAAGTGTTTGGTTATCAAGTTCTGACAACAACCCACCCGTTCGGCGTCATGCTTATTAATAAAACAAATGTTGCGTCATGCTTATTAATAAAACAAACGTGACACCCAAAAGGGTTTACAATTAAACTAAACATAATACTATTCCTACCTAACTCTTAATAAAACAAGAATGTTGATCTTATTCCGCATGTGGACTGTGTTTACCCTACAGAAAGATTTTCATTTTACTAACTTGAATATTTGTCACTTTGGAAACTCCAAAGAGTTTTTCAGTTATTTCTTTTCATGGCCGGCCCTGGGATGGACGGGGAGGACCACCGACCAGGGCCTAATATTTTGAAAGACACTTTAATTTATGAAAAAAAAGCCCTTATATATATATGTAGATAGAGGATCCTGTACATTAATTCAGAAGTGTGAGAAGTGTATTATAACATTATATATAAGACTATATAACACCATATAAACACCGTATAACATTATGTAACACCATATAACATTATGTAACATTATATAACACTATATAACAAATATACACTATATTTTGTCTGATAACATGTCTATGATAGATGTATAGTGTTATATTTGTTATATAATGTTATATAGTGTTACATAATGTTATATTGTGTTATATGGTGTTACATAGTGTTATATGGTGTTTATATGGTGTTATATAGTGTTATAATACACTTCTCACACTTCTGGATTAATGTACAGGATCCCTACCTTGTATATGTAAAATATTTTTTAATAGGGTATATCCATACAAACACCAACATTGGCCCACTTACAAAAGTGTTCTTATGGTGTAGATTAGTTATTAGCTCATGGACATTAAGTTTAGACTAGTGGTGGCAAAGTAGGCAAGTTGGATGAGTTTAGATAATGGGTCAAGATAAGTTTGGGTTAGGATGGGTATAGGTCAGGACTCAGGATGGGTATTTTAAAAAAAAAGGTCGGATGGGTAATGGGTCAAGATGGGGGTTAGGATGGGTTTAGGTTAATATAGGTTTGGGTAAAGATGAGATGAAAAAATAATTAAAAAATATAAAAATATAAAAATGTAAAAATCTAAAAAAATAAAAAAAAATCTAAAAAATAAAAAAAAATCTTAAAAATTCAAAAAAATTCTAAAAAAATATAAAAACTTTTAAAAAATCCTAAAAAATATAAGAAAATAAAAAAATCAAAAAAAAATTTAAAAAGTCAAAAAATCAAAAAAAAAAAAACAAAAAACAAAAAAAAATCAGAAAAAATTCTAAAATATCCTAAAAATTCCAAGATTTTAGATACAAGGATCTCAACTGGAAAGGGGAATCCAGTTTGCAACTTGAAACCTTAAGATTAATTTGTTAGATGATCCATATAGATACTTTAAGCTCACTAGTTTGATAAAGTGAGCTTCTGTCACAACACCTCTAAGCAAATTATGAGAAAAATCTAAATGATTTGGGTATTCTCTTAGTGAGTTGATTTCCAGATAAGTCGAGGCTAATAAGATTTGTTAAATTTTGAAGGGAATCTAGAACTGAACTTGAAATACCACAACCTCCAATATCTAACGAGATGAGATTACACCTCTTATGTCAGTCTTTATATGCAAAGATAGTCCAGTCTCCCTAATCCTTGCTTTGTTCCGGGTTTGCTCATTAAGATTCACTTTGTTATAATTCTCTTTAGCCTTAAGCATACTAACCAACTTGCCGTTTCCAAGCAGCTTGTATATAACAAGCAGCCCAAGTCCTCCACTGGTGTGAGTGAACCCGAAATGTATGCCTCAGCAACTGATGTGACTATCCGCGTAGACAATGGTAGGATGTCGGTTGAACGTGTCCAGTGCCCATGTCACCAGTTCTCCCCACAGAAGTCTCGGGCTCAATCTGGCATTGGTTCCAAAACCCCGTTCGGCCTCCACCTGTAGTGTAGGAGTCTAGCTGACCATGCATAAGAGGTGCATATCAACTCATTTTGCAAACTCAATTGCAATGTTACTAACGGTTAGGTGAAAAATACTAGTGTTAATTAACCCGACATAAACGGATTTGAACATAATGAATTAATTAAAAGAACACAAAACACTACATGTTTCATCAGTTAATCAAATTCACCCAAGTTTACATTTAAAAAATCATGTAATTTTCATATATGCATTTTATCGAACAGGTGATATGCATACATTCAAACATGATACAGTTTGTGTCCATTTGTTCAGTTCAGTACCAAAATCGAAAGTTTATACAATGATTATCATGAATTCTAGGATCCAATCTCACCATTATTTACATCTTTAATGAACATAAAAATTCAACTTCCAAATCACAAACATACCACTTCCATGTTCTCTAGATGAAATTAGGGCTGTGGAATACTTCAATCAGATACGAAGACGAAGCAAACAATTGGAGATGAAGACAAAACTGAACAACTGGAGATGAATACGGGTTATGATCTTTGAACAATCAGCCTATTCGGAGATGAAGATGTGTTCTGATTTCTGAACAAATGAATCGATTCTGGAGTTTGAAACGAATCGTTGATGAGTCCAAACGATTTTGTGAATGAGGCACAGGATAACTAAAGTTTG
Organism: Helianthus annuus; assembly: GCF_002127325.2. Classification (NCBI taxonomy): domain Eukaryota; kingdom Viridiplantae; phylum Streptophyta; class Magnoliopsida; order Asterales; family Asteraceae; genus Helianthus; species Helianthus annuus. The sequence goes on along the minus strand of NC_035448.2, from coordinate 193,951,822 downwards.
AAATGAAGCTGGAGTATTGAACTTGAAGACTTGTTTGTTTTGAGTTAAATGCTTGGTTGGTCCCTGTGGTTTTCAAAAATTGTAGACTTGGTCCTAGTGGTTTACTAATTACGCGTGTGGTCCTAAAACTTGTCAAAAATGAACTCAGTTGGTCCCCAGCCCTAACATCAGTTAAATTTCTCAGTTAACTATGTGTAAAATGACTATATTACCCTTGGACAATTAAAAACCTAAAACTAAGAATTAAAAAATTAAAAAACAGTATATATATGAAACCTCTGCATCATCTTCAATATTCTTCGTCACCATCATCATCTTCATCACCAACCCACCCCAGGTCTCTGCTCTCTCTCTCCAAAAATCTGGTCACCGGATTATTTCTCCGGCGACCTGTCGGCCGTCCGGTTTCTCCGGCGAATCAACCAATCCACCACGACCACCTCCTCTAGAGTTTTTTGCAGAAATAGTGCTGTTTTCAAACAAGTGATCACAAATAGTGCTGTTCTCAGAATTTTTTCACAAATGGTGCCATCTCCATTACTAATGGCGAAATCTTTAGAACATAGGCTAGTTTCTGAGATTTGTCAGTGTGTGTAAGAAGCTTGTCATTTGTGCAGTATACCAATCATTGAAAACTTGCAGGTATTGCCATTTAAAATGGCGAAATTTCAAAAAGTTGCAACAATGCCATTAGAAATGGCGAAAAGATCCCTGCAGCAGCCAATTGTAATGGCGAATGCTGTACAGTTCCAATATGAATGGCGAAAAGTTTTATTTTTCCTGCATATTCTGAAGAATCTGCACAATAGCCATTTGAATTGGCGAAAAGTGCATATTTTACTGTTTAAAAAGCCAATTCAATTGGCGAAAAGTTGAAAGAATCGGCAAATTCTGCACAAATTCTGCCATTTCACTGTTTAAAAGCCAATTTAATTGGCAAAAAGTTGAAAATTCTGCACAAATTCTGCCATTTCACTGTTTAAAAGCCAATTTAATTGGCGAAAAGTTGAAAGAACTGCACAATAAGCCATTTGAATTGGCGAAAAGTTGATAATTAGCCAATATTATTGGCGAAAAGTTAAGAAAACCTGAAAAGTTGCTGAAAAGTTCTGGAAAGAAGTTAAAAAATATTGATAGGATTATTTATTGTAGAGGACCATTATTGCCAATAAAAAGTCCGCATTTTTTCCATCAGTCTCATTCTAGGGGACCATTGTTCAAGTTCTCACTTTTCCCACCACATTTTCTAAGTGTTATAAAGTATCTTAATTATTTTTTTATCAATTCTCCATTTGTAATGGCGATTCGTTATAGTGGTGGTCCCCTAAACAGGGAGCTGTTGTTTCTTAGTGGTACGGGAGACCACAGAGCCGATTACATTTTTTCGGATCCTACGGCATTGGCAGACGATGGGTTATTACGAATTAGAAGAGGAAACGAGAAGCTATGGAATTTATTCGGCAGGAAAAACCCTTTCCACTCAAAGTAGCTGAATATATAACTTTGGCTGGTTTTGCTGGAGTTATCATGGCTGATAACCGAAGGATTGATAACGGGTTGATATCCGCCTTAGTAGAAAGATGGCGGCCTGAAACAAACACATTTCATATGCCATTCGAAGAGGTAACAATAACACTACAAGATGTGGAAATCTTGTGGGGTTTAAAAGTTGACAGCCATGAGGTTTGTGGCACAGATGAGAGTTATACAAAATCTGAGATTCAGGAAAAATTTTATAGTTTAACTGGATTTTTTTTGGAGGATAAAGCTATTTTAAATAATAGAAAAATTAACATGCCATATGTTTTAAATGCTTTAAAGTCAATAGTTTTTCCCGAAAATCCAACTGATCACGAATGTCTTCAACGCGCCCGGATGATTGTTTATCTTCTAATTGGTTGTCATTTATTCCCTACTTGTGGGTCTCAGTGGGTCGATATTAAATATATAGGCTTCTTAGAAGATTTGTCCGTATGTGGGGCGTATAGTTGGGGAGGTGCGGTTTTGGCCTATTTGTATAATCAACTAACCCGGGCCATAAGTATTAGAACCCATGAGATTAGTGGTGCGGTGTTTCTGTTACAATTATGGGCCTGGGAAAGACTGCCTTGCACAAAACCCAAGTTGTCCAGAATCATAAACTGGAATAGACCGTATGGTGCTAGGTAATCGCATTTAAACAACGCAATATTTTTTGTCTAATTAGTTATCATTTTACTAGTTTACTTTTAAACTTACATGTTTTCATATATATGTTACAGGTGGCAAGAGTTTAAATTGAGTCATACGGATACAACATCACACGTGTTGAAGGCATACCGGTCTCAATTTAATTCCTTGTCAGAGACCAACTTCATTTGGACCCCGTATGACGCGATTCTTTCAAGATTACCAGAGATGTGTCGAAGTGGTGAAGGTTGCTGGAGGAGCGAGACCTACCTTATTTGTTGGAATGTTGTGGAACTACATGCTCCAAGTCGGGTGTTGAGGCAGTTTCGCATGTTTCAACCGATCCCTGATAATAATCTTATGACAAAGGACACTTAGGAGGCTCTTCACATTCCTGGACGTGTTGAGGGAAAAAATCGTAACTGGCGCGATGAACACCATCTGTACATTGACTCGTGGTTGTCTTGTCATCAAAATGTTGTTGCCCAACCAGCATCTGATTCCATCATTGCCAGTGAGCAATATATGCGGTGGTATTCTTCGCATGGTCTTTTATTTATTGGTAACCCAAGGAACGAAGTGCCACAAGGACAAGGTTTTCCCAATGATGGTGGGAGGGTGCAAATGTTGGTAGGTCAACATATATTAAACTATAAAATAATTTATAATAGATTTTAAAAATATTTTTTTCCATGTGCAGGGGGAGTTTGCGAGCCAAGATTTCCAGAGCAGTGGAGAAGAACACATTAGAAATAGAGTAAATTTCAAAGTTCGTCCTTTATGTATGTCTAAAATATCAAAGTATGTCCTTTATCTTTAATAACCTCAGAAAACATCCTTAATGTTTGAAAAACCAATCAGGTTATGTCCTTTACCCTAAACCTTGTTTGTTTTCCCAGTTAAATCAGGTCACATGTGAAGCACATGAGGGCATTAATGTCATTCTACCTACCATCCTGTTATAAAAACCCTAAAACCCCACAGAGAGAGCCACATCCACCTCCCACCACCGCTACCATCGGACCTCACTCCCACTACCATCTCTGTTTCTATGAGAGAGAGAGAACATCATCTTCATCATCATCGGAGAACGGCCGGAGTAAGAACAACACCAGAACCGGAACCGGCGCCGTTTCTCTCTCTCTCTCTTTCTGCAGCTTTCTCTCTCCTCGATCTCTCTCGTTATCTCCCTATTTCTCTGTCGTTGCAGCCGTATGCCGCCACCACCATGGTGGCGGCCGTTTAATCACGTGAAAACATGGGGGTTTTATGGTGGATTTAAGGTGAAGAAGGAGGGTGGTGGTGTGGTGTGAGTGTCTCGTCGGAGCAAGAACGGGCCGGCATAGTCGTCGGAGTCCAGCTCCGGTCGCCGGACAGGAGACGAGAGGGGAGAAGAAAGGGAAGTCACTGCTCATGAGGGTTTAGGTTTTGTTTTGAAAGGGAACTCCGAGCGGAAATCAGCAGTCACGAAATCTTCGACGGACTTCGTGGAAGCAGGTGTAGTGGAGGCGGTTATTGACAGACTACCGGATTTTGAAAAATGCGACGCCGGATTTTGCGATGGTGGTGGTGGTAGTAGAGAGAGAGAGCAGAGAGAAAGATGAGTGTGTGTGTTCTGTATGTATGTGTGGGTGTATATATATATTGGTAGGTAGAATGACATTAATGCCCTCATGTGCTTCACATGTGACCTGACTTAACTGGGAAAACAAACAAGGTTTAGGGTAAAGGACATAACCTGATTGGTTTTTCAAACATTAAGGAAGTTTTCTGAGGTTATTAAAGATAAAGGACATACTTTGATATTTTAAACATACATAAAGGACGAACTTTGAAATTTACTCTTAGAAATATGGCTTCGTGATATATGGAATTTGGAAATGTCCAACACCCCCATATGGGTTACTGGCCGACGTTTGAGACGAATGCCATAGCTGAGGAACTCCCCCCGTTACCCGACAAGTGCATAGGAATCGACCTCCAATGCATCGTTTTCCAAATGTTTTTGAAACAAATACAGGAGCCGAACAAATTCATACCCCGTCTCATAATCAAATGGGCGGAGGGTCTGTTGGCTCGTTTGATGGGTTAATGACGAATAATGATCTAATGGAATTCGCTCAGACGCAACCTTTCTCTGAGCTTATAAATTATTCGAATCCAAGTTTTGAGGTGGGGGGTTCGTCAACACACGTCAACCAAGCCAGTCAACCCCAGTTTTTGACCCCTGAATTTGATATCCCATTTTTCAACGAGGATTCGTTCACTGGCCCCGGGTTATTGAATCTACCGGTACAAAGAACACAACAACTAGGGCCGGAGACTGAATTCACGGGGAGGAGAAACTTAGAGATTGACCTAAATGTTGAGGCGGACACCGATGATGTCAATGTATTCCCGCTTCGTAGAACAACACGTACTAACGCTGGTAGGGGGCCTCCTTGTGGCACGTAGTTTGGGATTTTATGTTGTATATCTTGAATTATGTTGTATGAAAAAATTTATATTGTAAGACAATTTTTAAATTCTTTTTAAGTATGTTGTATTACAAAAATTTTTATTCTTTTTAATTACCACTACCTTGTCCAATATCTTAATTCATCTATAAATACCCCCCCCCCCCCTATTCCACAACGCCCTTACCCTTTTCCACAACTCTTTACTCATATAATGGATAACAATATGGACACATCTTTTTGTTCTCAACCAGCTCCAAAGTCTGCAAGAATGACGGACCCGATTTGGAGGCGTGTAAGGCGGCCGTCCACGGCAGACATGCGTGGGTCGAGCTCAAAGAAAACCCCTGAAAATCCACCATAAAATCAACCAGGAAATCCACCTAAAAACCCCAGCAGAGAACGATTTTCGTAGTTGAAGTCGAAGAATCAGAAAACTGGTCCAAGGATGTTGTAGAGTTTTATACCAACGGGGATGCCCCATTTTGCCACACTCGTTTTATTACACAAAAACTAGATAGGGACTTTTGGGGTGCCCTACTAGGTTGCCAGTCCAACTGTTCGCTATCATCAATAGTAAATATATATTGGTTAATCTTAAATTTAAAGTTTTATTACGGAAAACTATAACTAACTTTCTGAGTCTATTTCTTGTACAACACGTTGAAGCATGGACAACGAGAATTATGCGTATTAGACAGTCAAAGCTTTTAAAAAAATCTAGCCGCAAAACTACGTTGGACAGTGTTACCGCCTAGTTTCTATGATGATATTAAAGACGAGAAGTGTATATCTGCCATGGAGATGGCCGGAGGAAAACAACCATATCCTCCATTTTGGGAGGTTGACTATATTTGTCTCCCGTTATGGATTGGGCATACAGACTGGCTACTTTTCCGTATTGATTTGCCAACCATGGTAATTACTCAATACTGGACTGATAAGAGATGGAGGAATGAAAAGCGTCGTCAAGTGGCTCACTGTATGGAGATGTTAACCTTTTTCCAACAGCCCAACAAAGTATGATGTTTCTATTGGGTTAGTTGAAGTAGATGTGCCCCAAGACAAAGGTGACACTGCAAATGTTGGGGTTCTTGTTTGTTACATGATGGAGCAGTTGGTTAGAAACAAATCATTGCTGATTGAAAACGACGTCGAAGAGGCTTGTGTCAATTACCGACGCCACATGGCGGACGAGCTATATAAATGGCGTTGTGTTTAAGCCGTTTATGTTATTTGATGTTTACCCTGTTTATGTTTAAGTACGAAGTTGGTTGTTTAAGCTGTTTAACATTGTGGTTTAATTTATGGCTAATATTGTAAGGTTTTTTATGTATTATTAGCATTTTTATTGTTATTGTTATTATTATTATTATTGTTTTTAATATTTTTATATTTATTATTATTATTATTATATTGTTACTATTGTACCTACCAATTCCTCCTGCCTATATATAGTGGGGTGGGGTGGAATTTTGGAAGACAACAACCACCCATTTTCTCCTATCTACATCACAACCTCATTACAACCACCCAATTCCTCCAATGTTTGCACCAATATTTGTTCAATTGTACTGGGGGGGAACGTTTCGTATGAAAACGGAAACGTTGTATGTGATAATACCACAAGATACACCACAATGATCATTCAATCGAAGCTCTCATTTGAAGAATTTGTGGATTTGATATGTCTTCACTTACAAATTCGAAAGGAATTTTATAGGTTAACTATAAAATTACTCTACACTCACTAAGGGTTTTCTCAATCGTCAGCGATCTTTAGTGACCACAGCCTAGAGGTGTTGTATTACCTAGCGATGAATGAACAAAGGTTTCAACCTAACGTTCATGTTATCGTTGAGCAAATACAATCATTCCACCAGCCTAGTTGTATGGAGCTGTTACGGGGTTTTACTACCGCATCAGAAGCTGTCACCCAACAGAGCATGCTACAACATTACTCCTCTCTTGACCAGGCTGAAGCCTGTCCATCTACCGTTAACAACTTAGAAGGGTCGTCATCGCGTTACGACGATGAAGAATCCGATGAGGAAGAACCCCCCAACCACTGAAGAATCTGAAGCCTATCCGCATTTAGATGAGTTATCTGATTCGGATGGTGTTGTGCCCGAACCTGAAATTCCAGCTCAGTATGAGTCTAGTAACACACCTCAACTTCCACAAGGTAACGAAAACACCTTTGTATACCCTGAAGGTTTAAGAGAATACAAACCTATTGATCGGGATGAAGATGATGAAATGGATTTCTGGAGTGCACAACTCCCACACGTTGTTCGGAATGGTATGTTTTTTTCAAGTAAAGATGAGTTGATGCTCGGCGTTCGTTTATGGAATATTGAATGTAACAAAGAGATGTATGTTGTTGAGAGCACAACAAAGAAATGGAGAGCAAGATGCTACACAACAAACCCGAAGTGTAACGTTAACCTTCACACTGGGCCGCCTTGTGCGTGGTATGCTAATGCCCGTAGGAAGACCAGTGACAGCATGTGGCAACTCACTAGATGGGTTGACTCACACAACTGCTACGGGACAGTAGTGGGTAACAGCAACAGATGTATGAAATCTAAGGATATTGCAACACGAATCCTTCACCACATACGTGACGACATTGCATTTCCGGTGAAGAGCATTCAGGCACATATAAAAGACCGTATGGGTGTTGATATTTCTTATAGCAAAGGGTGGCGGGCTCGGCAAGATGCAGTCGAGACGATTTACGGTTCTTGGCTAACTAACTTTAGGCAGTTACCGACGTACATTGACGCATTAAAAAAAGCGTAACCCTACAACTGTTGTTGAATGGTTACACGAACCCAATGGTTCGTCCGAGATCGAAACTTTTAAATACGTGTTCTGGGCGTTCGGGCCGGTGATAACTGCATTTCAATATTGCATGCCAGTTATATCTGTTGATGGTACTTTCCTCAAGGGGTCATACAAGGGAAAGTTACTAATTGTCGTCACAAAAAATGCAAACAATTTGATTCTTCCACTATGTTTTGCAATTGTTGACGAAGAGACGGTGGAAAGTTGGACTTGGTTTTTCCACCATATGTGGGAAGACATCGCAAGGCACCGCGGGAAAAAACTGTGTGTTATATCCGACAGGCACAAGGGTATTATTAACGCAGTTAGTAATCTTGCAGTATGGCGACGAAATGTCGTTCATCGTTTCTGTCTTCGGCACATTCGAAGCAACCTGATGCAGAAGTTTAAGATAAAAGAGCTAAAGGAACTTTGTTGGGATATTGGTAGCACCACACAACAAAGGAAGTACGATCATTCAGTCGATTTGATGAAGGGCATCAAGCCAGAGGCGTGGGAGTATTTGGAGGAGATAGGCGAGGATAGGTGGACTCTTGTACACGATAGAAACAATCGTCGTTGGGGAACACTAACGACTAACATATCGGAGAGCTTTTGTCACACCCCCAAATTCCACCTGCGGAGTAACATCCGCTTGAGGGCGTGACCGACCAGGATCCAGCCACCAATTATACTAAGCATTGGTTAATAGTAAAGTAAATTGCTATCTTGAGTAGTTTAGCAACATCTTAGTTTAAGTTTGATAGTAAGTTTAAACAAAACAGCGGAAGCATAAACCAAGTAGTTTTAAAAGATAGTTCATGGTTCAAGATAAATAAAACCCAACACACGGGTTTTGACGATCACTACACATTCCCAAGCAGCAGCTCCCCAGTCACTGGTTACCTGCAAAGCATGCAGTAAGGGGTCAACAATAACGCTGAGTGAGTTCACTAGTTGTCCAGTTTTAATTACCAAAAACTTGTTTCACCAGTTAATTTATCCGTTTATACATGCCATGGGGAGCTACCCCAAAAGTTAGCGACTAAACTGTTTTTCCAATACCGAACACTAGGTAACCGTTTGCGTTTCCGCAGGATGCCCCGATGTCAATGTTCTATCATCATTGACGGATGCCTGAGTACATTAGTTCACGACCGATCCCAAACCATGGCACGGTGTGAGGTTGGTAAAACCTAAATAGCGCTATCAACTAATAACCCGTTCGCCTGGCCCCGGCGACTAATCGGTATTATGTAGTAGGGACTTGAGTGATAGAGTTTCGTTTAGTGCCGTTAGTTGCAATCCGTATAAACAGTAATTAACCAAAGGTTCCCAATAACAAGGGAAGAAAAGTAAGTTGTACCCCTCATAGGGGGATAGTGTTGTATGTAGTTCCGTTTCCCAAACCACCGGGAACGCATGCTTTAGGTTGTGAACTCACCTTGGGTTGCTCGGTAGATATTTTACTTGGTCAAACACGTTGGTCACCACGTCCTAGCATGGTTACCAAATATAGGTCAAGTTGGGGTACAAGTAGCCACATATAGCAAACACGTATAAACACACTTCGAATGTATACAATCAAACAGTTGGGGTATTGGGCCTAAACAGTAACAGATACACAAGCAGTCCAGTTAACAGATAATCCAACAAGCTCTTTGGCCCAATAACAGCCCAGTCGAGACAAGGGTTCATGGTTTCGAATCGCAACTAAGGATTGCGACTCGCAATCTCGGTTTCGGCCCGTCATGCTTTGGTTCCGAGTCGCAACCAGAGATTCCGACTCGCAGCCTTTGTTTCGGTTCATCATGAGCTGCTTGCGAGTCGCAACCGGGAGATCTCGACAAATCATGCTGTGGTCTCGAGTCGCAACCAAGGGTTCCGACTCGCAACCATTGTTACGTGCTCCTGAATCCTTCTAGAACCTGTGCAGATGTACTATCCAATAACATTGCATTTTCATGAAATATAACACTAACCAATGAAATTGCATAATCATGTTTTGTTGTCTAACCTTTGTCTAAAACAGATCAAACTCACCATTTTGAATATTCAAGCAACCTTCAAAGTGTTCATCATTTATCATCAATTGTTCATCATGCTTAAAACTTTCTAATATAAATCGGATAACAAAACCATTTTTATATTCAAGATACTCAATCATCATGCTTATTCATTCAAATAGACACCATTTTTAACACAAGCTACCCGGTTAACCGGAATCATGAAAGCTAATAGTATCCACATAAACCGCATGATTTCGAACACCCTATGCTACCATTCTTTAGTTATTTCACAAGTTCTAGCAACACATTAGCCATCAATTCATCATTCAAAGTAACATCATGCATATTATCAACAACATCACTTCTTTCCTAGCTAACAAACTTCAAAATCAATAAGCAACCAAGTAATCACCTAAAAAGTCACTAACCGGTTGATGAGGTTCAAGGGTGAGAATGAAGCTTCTAAACGGGTGCACGTGAGAGTCGATCCGAGAGCTTGGTTCCGAGTAGAAGGAAGAAGATGATGGTGGATGTTGGTGTTTGTAGGGTTTTGGAGAAGGAGGATGAGGGTGAGTGAGAGGAGTGTTGTAAAAATGGCAAAGGGGTGTGAGGGTTGGGTTATATAGTGTTCCGAGTGGGCTTAGGGGTTCCGACTTTGGGCTTCTCGGTCGCAAGGCCCTAACCGGCCCAACACTTGCTGTTCACTCGAGACCAAGCGGTCTCGAGTCGGGTCTCGGGTTGGTTGTGGTTTTGGGTTCCGGCTTGTCTCTCATACACCCACTATTATATATATATAAATACATATATACGTACAATTCCTCAACAATTAACACGTAACGATAAATCACCGATTTTCATTTAATAATAATATATAAATATATACAAGTTGATTAATTACAGGAATGGTTGTCCGGGAAAACCCGAAGTGTCACATTATCCCCAAGTTTGAAGAACTTTCGTCCCGAAAGTTAAGGCAGTCACTGTCAAGCTAGTGTAAGCGAGAATGTTTCAACCGGGGTGTCACATCATCCCCCCGTTAGTTTGGAATTTCGTCCCGAAATTCGGCTGTAGCTTCAGTGCTGGGGTTTTCGTTTGGGAACAACTGGGGATACTTGTGCTTCATCTGGTCTTCCCGCTCCCAGGTAAACTCTGGGCCACGTCGCGAGTTCCAACGGACTCGTACGAGAGGTATCTGGCTACGTTTGAGGATTTTGATCTCTCGATCCGTGATCTCAATCGGTTCCTCAGTAAAGTGTAGCTGTTCATTAATAGTTAGTTCTTTGAAAGGAATTACGAGCGTTTCATCTGATAGACACTTCTTCAGATTAGATACGTGGAATACGTTGTGTACCGCACTCAGTTCTTCAGGCAGGTTCAATCTATAAGCAACCTTACCGATTTTCTCGGTAATTTCGAATGGTCCGATATATCGTGGATTAAGCTTGCCCCGTTTACCAAAGCGAACCACACCCTTCCAGGGTGAGACTTTAAGTAGAACCCGGTCACCGACCTGGAATTCCAATGGTTTCCTACGCTTATCAGCGTAACTCTTCTGACGGTCACGAGCGGCCGCCATGCGTTGTCTGATCTGGGCAATCTTTTCCGTTGTATCTACCACCATTTCTGGGCCCGTGATTTGACTATCACCGATTTCCGCCCAGCAAAGAGGTGACCGGCATTTACGACCGTACAATGCCTCAAAAGGTGCTGCCTGAATACTAGTGTGGTAGCTGTTGTTATAAGAGAACTCTACTAGCGGTAGATGCTTCTCCCAGTTCTTGCCAAAATCGATCACACACGCTCTAAGCATGTCTTCTAGAGTCTGGATGGTGCGTTCGGACTGTCCATCCGTTTGCGGGTGACAAGCGGTGCTCATGTCCAAACGTGAGCCAAAGGATTTGTGCATAGCTTGCCACAATTCTGAAGTAAAACGAGCGTCTCGGTCAGAAATAATTGAGGTTGGCACTCCGTGCCTCGAAACTACTTCCTTTAAGTAAATCTCCGCCAAGGTAGAAAACTTGTCTGTTTCCTTAATAGCCAGAAAGTGTGCGGACTTGGTCAATCGATCTACTATTACCCAAATAGTGTCATTTCCGCGTTGAGACCTAGGTAGCCCTGTAACAAAATCCATGGAAATTTGCTCCCATTTCCATTTCGGGATTTCTGGTTGTTGGAGTAGGCCTGCTGGCTTCTGGTACTCTGTTTTGACCCTTGCGCAAGTCAAACATTTGCTGACGTATGTTGCTATGTGGGCCTTCATGCCAGGCCACCAATATGTAGTCTTCAAGTCGTGGTACATCTTGTCCGAACCAGGATGTACTGAGTAGCGGGACTTGTGGGCTTCGTCCATCACGAGTTCACGTAAGTCTCCATAGAGAGGGACCCAAATGCGCCCTGTGACATAGTAAGCGCCATCTTCCTTCTGTTCTAATCGCTGTCTCGATCCTCGCAGAGACTCAGCCCTGATGTTTTCCGGCTTCAATGCTTCGACTTGAGCATGTCGGATCTGGGTAGGGAGGTTAGACTGGATGGTAAGTTGCAATGCTCGCACGCGCTTTGGTATAGTGTCCTTTCGGCTGAGGGCGTCTGCCACGACATTGGCCTTGCCCGGATGGTATTTGATGGCGCATTCGTAGTCGTTTAAGAGTTCGACCCAGCGGCGCTGTCGCATGTTCAATTCTTTTTGCCTAAAGATATGCTCGAGACTCCTGTGATCGGTGTAAATAGTGCACTTGGTACCGTACAGGTAATGTCTCCATATCTTAAGAGCAAAGATCACTGCTCCCAATTCCAAATCATGCGTAGTGTAGTTCCTTTCATGCGTCTTAAGTTGGCGAGAGGCGTAGGCAATAACTTTCTCGCGCTGCATTAACACGCAACCGAGCCCATGGATAGACGCATCGCAGTAAACCACAAAGTCGTCAGTGCCTTCAGGCAACGAGAGAATAGGAGCGCTACAGAGGTTATCCTTTAGCCTTCGAAAGGCCGACTCCTGAGCTTCATTCCACTTGTAGGCAATGCCTTTCTGAGTAAGAGTCGTGAGGGGTTGTGCAATCTTTGAGAATCCTTTGATGAATCTGCGGTAGTATCCAGCCAATCCCAAGAATTGGCGAACTTCGGTTGGAGTCTTGGGTGTGGGCCAATTCTTTATCGAGTCGATCTTAGCGGGGTCGACGTGAATTCCGTCCTTGTTGACCACATGCCCAAGGAAATGGACCTCTCGGAGCCAGAAGTCACACTTCGAGAATTTGGCGTACAATTGCTCATTGCGTAAGAGTTCGAGGATAAGGCGTAGGTGTCGTTCATGCTCCTCTTGACTTTTCGAGTAGATCAGGATGTCGTCGATAAACACAATCACGAATTTGTCGAGGTAAGGCTTGCACACTCGGTTCATGAGATCCATGAAAACCGCAGGTGCGTTAGTCATTCCAAAAGGCATAACGAGGAACTCGTAATGACCGTAACGAGTCCTAAACGCAGTCTTGGAGATGTCTTCATTACGAACTCTCAGCTGATGATAGCCTGATCGCAGGTCAATCTTAGAATAGTAGCTCGATCCTTGCAACTGATCGAATAGGTCGTCGATGCGCGGGAGAGGGTAACGATTCTTGATGGTGACCTTGTTCAACTCACGATAGTCGATGCACATTCGGAATGTGCCATCCTTCTTCTTGACAAAGAGTACTGGCGCTCCCCAGGGTGATGAACTAGGACGGATAAATCCTTTATCCAATAGTTCTTGTAGTTGCGTAGAGAGTTCTTTCAGTTCTGCAGGGGCTAGACGGTAAGGTGCACGAGCTATGGGTGCTGCTCCGGGAGCTAGCTCGATTTGGAATTCGACCTGACGGTGGGGAGGGAGTCCAGGTAGTTCCTCAGGAAATACCTCGGGATAGTCACGTACTACAGGGAAATCTTCAATCCTCTTTTCCTTTTCGTGGGTGTCGGTGACAAGTGCTAGGATAGTGGTGTGCCCTTTTTGTAAACACTTCTGGGCTTTCAGGAGCTAGATAATGCCTGTGACTTCTCCACCTTTGTTGCCTTGAACGATGAGGGGTTGGCCAGAACGACGAGGTATACGAACTGCTTTCTCTTGACAGAGGATCTCAGCGCGATGTTTGGATAACCAATCCATACCGATGACGACGTCGAAGCTTCCAAGCTTGACAGGGAAAAGATCGATACTAAACGTGTGGCCAGACAATTCTAGTGTGCAGTCGTGGATCACGTGCGTGGCCTCGATGTTCCTACCATTAGCTATCTCGACGACGTGCTTAGAACTTAATAATGCAGGCGGGTGCTTAAGTTTCTTACTAATGCGAAGGGATACATAACTGGCATCGGCACCGGAATCAAATAACACAGAAACATAACGATCATCAAGTAGGAACTTACCCGCCACGACGTTGGGGTCGTTCCTTGCTTCTCTAGTTCCAATCACGAAAGCTCTTCCCCTTGCACCATTCCCAGCGTTGTTGTTTTGCTCATTGTTCCCAGCTCCCTGATTGTTGTTGCGATTCTGATTCAGTTCAGGGCAATCCTTTCGCATGTGCCCTGTTGCCCCGCATTTAAAACATGCTCGGTTGTTTCCCTGCTGATGTTGCTGTTGGGGTTGTTGCCGATTCTGCCTTGCTGGGAACTGACTTCTACAATCCTTGGCTTCGTGCCCCATTTTGTGGCATCGCTGACACTGACCATTGTTACATGCCCCATTGTGGTGCCTGTTACACTTGTTGCACTTAGGGTAGCTTCCCCGGTAGCCACCCTGTTGCTGAGTGCCTTTGTTGTTGTCAGTTTTCCTTTGCTGAGCTGGGGCTTGAGTAGAGTTAGCATCTTTGCCCTGATTTCCATCCCACTTTCGTTTGCCATCATTAGAAGTTCCTTCCGCAGCACTGATCCTTTTGGGCAACCTGCCCTCTTCCACAGCCTGGTTCGTGAGTTTGTGGGCAAGACGAACCACAGGCTGTATGGTAGTGAGGTTGGCCGAGGTCACATGGCTCCTGATTTCTGGGGCTAAGCCTTTGATGTACAATTCGATCCTTCGGTACATGGGTCGGGACATGTTTGGGCAAAGAGCAGCATAGTCGTTGGACAGCTTGGTGTAGGTCTCAATCTCTGACCCAACCATCTTGAGTTCATAGTACTCGTCCTCAAGTTTGTGGATGTCATCCCTGTGACAGTACTCTTCCTTGATCATATCCTTGAAATCTTTCCATGCAGTAGCGTTAGCAGTCTCCAAACCAAGCATTTGAATTTGCGCCTTCCACCACGAAAGTGCGCTTCCCTCAAGAGTACCAGTAGCAAACTTCACCCAATTAGCAGGGGGACACTCGCAGACAGCAAAGACAGCTTCGACCTTCTCGATCCAGTGCAGAAGACCTATGGCACCCTCAGTGCCACTGAATGGAAGAGGCTTGCAATCCATGAAGGTCTTGAAGGTACAGACACGTGGTTGCACAGGCGCATGCTGATCTGTTGTGGGAGCGATACGAATAGGTTTAGAGGTGAAAAGACGATGTGGCGGTAGGAACTAAACATCCTAAAACAACGAGCTTACCTATAGGGTGAGCTGCGAAAGCTGCAGCCACCGTGTTGAGCAGGTTAGTGAACTGAGCCTGGGTCATGTTGACGTTTCCTCGTCCGCGTCCACTCATTGTCTTCATAACCAGAAAACATAGTATGAGTGTGATGTCGTAATATAGCGAGAAGGAGATAGAAGAGGGAAGGCATATCTATCTAATCAGGCAAACTAGTACGTATAGTAACGCAGAAAGCATAAGACAACAAGCAAGTAAATATGGGTCCGAGCTATGAGGTCAGATAAGTCGAGCCTTGCACTTGGAGTGTAGTGTCGTCACGAGTCACGGGTTATAGTCTGGTTTTTCTCAAAAAGATTTTCCTCTTTTTAAAACCAAGTTCACTATAACCAATGGCTCTGATACCAATCTGTCACACCCCCAAATTCCACCTGCGGAGTAACATCCGCTTGAGGGCGTGACCGACCAGGATCCAGCCACCAATTATACTAAGCATTGGTTAATAGTAAAGTAAATTGCTATCTTGAGTAGTTTAGCAACATCTTAGTTTAAGTTTGATAGTAAGTTTAAACAAAACAGCGGAAGCATAAACCAAGTAGTTTTAAAAGATAGTTCATGGTTCAAGATAAATAAAACCCAACACACGGGTTTTGACGATCACTACACATTCCCAAGCAGCAGCTCCCCAGTCACTGGTTACCTGCAAAGCATGCAGTAAGGGGTCAACAATAACGCTGAGTGAGTTCACTAGTTGTCCAGTTTTAATTACCAAAAACTTGTTTCACCAGTTAATTTATCCGTTTATACATGCCATGGGGAGCTACCCCAAAAGTTAGCGACTAAACTGTTTTTCCAATACCGAACACTAGGTAACCGTTTGCGTTTCCGCAGGATGCCCCGATGTCAATGTTCTATCATCATTGACGGATGCCTGAGTACATTAGTTCACGACCGATCCCAAACCATGGCACGGTGTGAGGTTGGTAAAACCTAAATAGCGCTATCAACTAATAACCCGTTCGCCTGGCCCCGGCGACTAATCGGTATTATGTAGTAGGGACTTGAGTGATAGAGTTTCGTTTAGTGCCGTTAGTTGCAATCCGTATAAACAGTAATTAACCAAAGGTTCCCAATAACAAGGGAAGAAAAGTAAGTTGTACCCCTCATAGGGGGATAGTGTTGTATGTAGTTCCGTTTCCCAAACCACCGGGATCGCATGCTTTAGGTTGTGAACTCACCTTGGGTTGCTCGGTAGATATTTTACTTGGTCAAACACGTTGGTCACCACGTCCTAGCATGGTTACCAAATATAGGTCAAGTTGGGGTACAAGTAGCCACATATAGCAAACACGTATAAACACACTTAGAATGTATACAATCAAACAGTTGGGGTATTGGGCCTAAACAGTAACAGATACACAAGCAGTCCAGTTAACAGATAATCCAACAAGCTCTTTGGCCCAATAACAGCCCAGTCGAGACAAGGGTTCATGGTTTCGAATCGCAACTAAGGATTGCGACTCGCAATCTCGGTTTCGGCCCGTCATGCTTTGGTTCCGAGTCGCAACCAGAGATTCCGACTCGCAGCCTTTGTTTCGGTTCATCATGAGCTGCTTGCGAGTCGCAACCGGGAGATCTCGACAAATCATGCTGTGGTCTCGAGTCGCAACCAAGGGTTCCGACTCGCAACCATTGTTACGTGCTCCTGAATCCTTCTAGAACCTGTGCAGATGTACTATCCAATAACATTGCATTTTCATGAAATATAGCACTAACCAATGAAATTGCATAATCATGTTTTGTTGTCTAACCTTTGTCTAAAACAGATCAAACTCACCATTTTGAATATTCAAGCAACCTTCAAAGTGTTCATCATTTATCATCAATTGTTCATCATGCTTAAAACTTTCTAATATAAATCGGATAACAAAACCATTTTTATATTCAAGATACTCAATCATCATGCTTATTCATTCAAATAGACACCATTTTTAACACAAGCTACCCGGTTAACCGGAATCATGAAAGCTAATAGTATCCACATAAACCGCATGATTTCGAACACCCTATGCTACCATTCTTTAGTTATTTCACAAGTTCTAGCAACACATTAGCCATCAATTCATCATTCAAAGTAACATCATGCATATTATCAACAACATCACTTCTTTCCTAGCTAACAAACTTCAAAATCAATAAGCAACCAAGTAATCACCTAAAAAGTCACTAACCGGTTGATGAGGTTCAAGGGTGAGAATGAAGCTTCTAAACGGGTGCACGTGAGAGTCGATCCGAGAGCTTGGTTCCGAGTAGAAGGAAGAAGATGATGGTGGATGTTGGTGTTTGTAGGGTTTTGGAGAAGGAGGATGAGGGTGAGTGAGAGGAGTGTTGTAAAAATGGCAAAGGGGTGTGAGGGTTGGGTTATATAGTGTTCCGAGTGGGCTTAGGGGTTCCGACTTTGGGCTTCTCGGTCGCAAGGCCCTAACCGGCCCAACACTTGCTGTTCACTCGAGACCAAGCGGTCTCGAGTCGGGTCTCGGGTTGGTTGTGGTTTTGGGTTCCGGCTTGTCTCTCATACACCCACTATTATATATATATAAATACATATATACGTACAATTCCTCAACAATTAACACGTAACGATAAATCACCGATTTTCATTTAATAATAATATATAAATATATACAAGTTGATTAATTACAGGAATGGTTGTCCGGGAAAACCCGAAGTGTCACAGCTTTAACCATGCGCTGAAGGGGATTAGGATGATGCCGATAAAGGCCATCATTGAGCGTACTTTCGACAAGACGGTGGGGCATTTTCTAATGAACAACCAGGTTGCCCACAATTGTAGAACCCGGTTAGCTCCGTATAGGTACGAGTGGTATCAAATTCGTTACCAAAATTCAAGACACCATTGATTACAAGAGTATAGTTACGTTAGTGGAAGGTACCGAGTTATATCAAAGATACAGACAAATTAATGCGGAGGCAACGATTACACCGTTGAGTACTACAAAAAAACGTGCACATGTGGTAAGTGGCAAATGCAGAGGTTTCCTTGCTCGCGTCGCAGTCAGCCAAAACAGAGGGGACTCACCGTACAACACCATTAATAAGATATACTATAATGCTGCTTACAAGGCGCAGTACGCAGGTGAGTTTTTTCCATTGGACGACCCAAAAACATGGGTAGAACCAGCTTGGAAAATAAAACCAAACACGTCAAGAATAACCACTAAACATGGTAGAAGGAAGTCAAGGCGTATTCACAACGAGATGGATTGGCCCGAGCACACAACAAAGTATAGATGTGGAATTTGCCATCAAAGAGGTCACAAGAGGAATGCATGTACAAGCCATCACCAGTGATTAGCAGTGTCTTTTATTGTCTTCTACTTATCATTAACGTATTTCCTTGTATTAACGTTATGTTAAGTTTACCATTTGTACTGGTTTCATATTAATGTAAGCATGTACGTCGTTGGGGTGTGTTTTCCTTGTATTAATATAATGGTCCCACCCGAGAACCCCAAATCACCATTTTTCACCGTTTTAAAAAATGACCGAAATGGGACTTTTGGGGTGCCGTAACTCGCCCGTGCAACTCCCTCGGCCGGCACTAAGGCCAGCATATGTTAATCTCAGGGGATTGAACAGGAAAACACATGGGTTTGTGTCGTCGGATGGTGTTTTCCTTACAGAAAAACCCACCCAAGAACCCCAAATCGCCATTTTTCACCGTTTTCAAAAATGACCGAAATGGGACTTTTGGGGTGCCGTAACTCGCCTGTGCAACCCCCTCGGCCGGCATGAAGGCCAGCATATGTTAACCTCAGGGGATTGAACAGGAAAACACATGGGTTTGTGGGAAAACACATGGGTTTGTGTCATCGTATGGTGTTTTCCTTACAGAAAAACCCACCCAAGAACCCCAAATCGCCAGTTTTCACCGTTTTCAAAAGTGACCGAAATGGGATTTTGGGGTGCCGTAACTCACCCGTGCAACCCCCTTGGCCGGCACGTAGGCCAGTATATGTTAACCTCAGGGGATTGAACAGGAAAACACATGGGTTTCTGTCGTCGGATGGTGTTTTCCTTACAGAAAAACCCACCCAAGAATCCCAAATCGCCATTTTTCACCGTTTTCAAAAATGACTGAAATGGGACTTTTGGGGTGCCGTATCTCGCCCGTGCAACCCCCTCGGCCGGCACGAAGTCAAGTATATGTTAACCTCAGGGGGATGAACAGGAAAACACATGACCGAAAAAACATAATTAAGAACAACTAACATTAGGCAGTTTTATTTAAAATTTCTGAAAATTACAAAACACAAAATACATCTACCAAAACACAACCTTGCATTTTATTTCATTCATGCTCTGCTCTGGAATCAAAAGGATGAATCAGAATTGCTATCAGTCTTGTAATAATTTTCCCATGGGTCATCACTAACGACAGCGTCGTCTGATAATGCATTAGAGTCACGATCGCTGTCGTATTGGTGCTTGCACAGATCTCTGAAGATGCATCCATACCTACATATCGGGAGGCGTGGTTGTGAAACACTCGACGACCTACGGTTAGGTTTTCGTACGATCGAGGGACCCTGAGGTCGTTGCATGAAGGAGGTACGAATTTGAGGTTCGTGTTGAACATCTCGGGGTGGGTATAGATGTTGGTGCAGGGGTGAAGGGTCGGGTCGGCTTGCGTGTTGTGCACTGAATGGCAAAACAGTGTTGTCATTGGGTTATGGAACAATAAAGTGACGTATGGTTTGTGGTTCGAGAGAGTTATAGTTTTGTTGTCGTACAACTGAGCTACGGTTAGGGTGTGGGTCAGTGTTTGCAGGGTTTGGTTCCGCATCGTGTATGTGCAAATGGAAGTGAATGTGGAGTTCATTATCAAAATCTGCCATTTGACAAAAAACTAGATAAGTGAAGGTATGCAAGTATATGGGTGTGATGGGGGGTATATATAAGGGGACTTGAGATAGACACTCCATCCACAACATGTGTCATTTAGTACACACTCCATTCACAATGGCGATTTCTGTCATTTAGTGATCATCGCACCGCTATAAATATGGATACATAAACCTCTTTAAGTTTGCACCAAAACAATCGCCAAGAACATTTACCACATATAATGGAGGACCATGAAGATTCGTTACTAGAGTTTGAGGTAGTTCCCGACACACCCCCTGAAAAGATACCCAAAAAGAGACGCTGGTATTATCACCCAACCGAAGAGTCAAAGTACTGGTCAAAAAATGTATTGGACTTCTATGTAAATGGGGATTCTTCGTTCTGTTATTGCGGATTTCTCGAAAGAAAAAAACTCGGCTCGGAATTTTGGGGGGCCCTGCTTGGATATGAAAACCACGGTTACTTGTCACCACTGGTAAGTATTTTGACTTTAACTTTTGTAACAAATATCCTTTAATTCCTGTATTTTATAATTGTCCACCCTATAGCATGTCGATGGTTGGGTCACCAGAATGATGAGGTTCCGGTGGATTTTAATAAAAAAAGTCTAAAAAACCAGAGCAGTTGTATCCATGGACCATTCTCCCCTCACAATTTCTGGACCTTTTGTGCGAGAAACCAAACCACGGTGCCTTACCTTTTGCCATTGGATTGAAGGAACACTACCCTTCTTTTTGGGACATTGATACGGTAACACCGTAATTAATATATACATTTTTTGGAAGCAAATGTTAGGCCTAAATATTTCAATTAACAACTTCGTATCTTAGGTTTATATTCCAATATGTGTCGAGCTACAAGACTGGTTCATTATTCGTGTTGATATGCGGACACTTCACCTTACATTGTACTTCACTGGAACGTCCGGTTCAACCAGTTCTTCTGATGGATCAAACTTGATTCAAGTTAGTGTTTACCCAACCCTAGTAAAATTTGAAGCACTATTCAAATCGTTTTTGGACCAAATTTCGTACTGGGAACATTCAGGACGCCCATTCATCGAAAAAACAATGGTTACACATACTGAAGTTTGCCAGCAGTGTAAGGAAAACCCAGGCGCTAATTCAGGGGTTTTAGTTTGTATGTTACTAACAAACCTAGTGAACGACGAGCAAGTCAGCGTTGAGAAAGATCTTGAAGAGGCTTGTGCGAAGTATAGACGACATATGGCAGATGAGTTTTACGCAGCCCGTTTTACACCGGGAAATGTGTAATAAAACAATAAATATTTTCCATGATATATGTAACATTCCGCTGTACCGCTGGTTTGTTTAATCGGAACTAGTGCAGGTTCCTTGTTTTAATAATTTGTTATCTGTATCATTTGTCTGCTTGTCATTCGGCTATGTTTGTTGGGATTTAACTTGTACTATGAGGTTATGTTTTGTTTCCAAAACAATCAAGTAAAATTCTAACATTGGATGAATTTGATCGCTTTTATTAGAAAACAATAAAATAGTATACTACACATAATTATATAAAATGTAAATACAAACAATTTATTTTTTAATAAAAATAAAAAAATGGAGTTAGCCAACTTTACATCTATAAATACCAATGCAACTCACCAATACTCCACAAGTGTGGAAATGGATGACCGGGGTAAGAAGCGTTTACCTCCGTTCTCCTATTTTCAAAAGGGTGTAATGTCAAAGGAAGACATCGAAGCTTGTATAGAGCATGCCTCAAAGCTACATGATTCTCGTGAACGAAACAAATCGAAACCTGCAGGTGAAGGAAGTTCCTCTACCACTGTTGTTGTTAGTCGGGAGGTTGCCAAACAGAAAGATAAAGATGTAGATGGGAAGCACAAGCCAGCTGAAGTGAATCCTGTTCTTAACAAGGGTCGTGAAGCCACTAAGGAAGAACTTGGTTTCAACCCTAACCCAGAGGAGCATTACGACCTGGAAGTCTTAAAGGATGCATGGAACTATGAAGAAGAAGAAGAAGATTGGTCCTGTGTTTGGCACAACCCATATTCAGGGGAAGATTCAGATTCAGACCTATCATCGCGAGGAGACCGTCATTGGAAATAAGCTGTTGAGGTAGTTTGTGTGTGGTTGGTTGTTTGATGTTTGTTGTAGCATGTTGAATATGCTATTAAATAAATTGGAAGGTGTTGTCTTATGATGGACGTATTATGAACTTTTTGACACTGTTTTAATTTATATTTCTTATAAACCAAAACCATAATATAAGGTTTTTCATCTACACCAATTAATTGTTACAGAAAGAAAACAATACAACACAACTTTCCTTTTCGTAATATAACAAACTGTTTAATTAAGTAATTCAACAATATTACACAACATTACTATAGGATCCACCAAACGCTTCGTAATTTTAATGAAACACTTCTAATGGAGATTGAAGGTGCCAAACAGAAACTAAATGAATTTCCTCGTATCCTGCTTCTTCGGATATCGAGGTTGTATAAGGTTGAAAGGTCGTAACCGGCTCTCGTACCTTCAGTAACGATTCTGCAACTCCAGTGATGTTTGGTGATTTTCAAAAGAATGGATACGCGTGAGAGGGCAGGCTAAGCAAAATCCCCGCTGATGCAGTAACATTACACAACATTACTATAGGATCTAATCAACACGTTTTCATCTCCAAGTCACATGGGGTAAAATGCGACTTCAGATGTGTTGTAATCCTCATCACCTACCGAAAACGGGTCAGAGAATGATGGTTCTCAGACCATGTACCATCACCAAAAGCTACACAAAGTTTAAAGCTAAGGAACACGTCATAAAGCAGGTAGAAGCATCTATAAAGCAGAAGGAGGCACCACAAAACATTTGGGGTGCCGTTATTATTGTATACCATAATTGAGAAGGTGGTGGAAAAAACGAGCGTTCCCCTCCACATACGGTCTTCTCAAAAGGTATACAAACTTTAAAGCTTAGAAAAATGTCGTCTTGCCATTCTGAATGGCGTAATCTGGAAATTTTGAGAGTGGGAAATTTGGTTTTACAGAATGTGGAGAATACGGGTTTGTGTGAGCATATCTAATTTTCATAGGGAAATTTGGTTTTACATAAGGTTGAAATCTATGGGAGTGAAATGTGGTTTTCCAGAATATCTCGACTCACTCTGCTTCATATATTATGAGGCAATCCTTTAATTGTTTATAAATATTTTGCCATTTCAAATAGAAAATTCTGCATATTGACCACCTTTTCGCCATTTCAAATGGCATTTTCTACAAAGATTGTACAATTCGCCATTTACAATGGCTAGATGTACCTTTTCGTCATTTATAATGGCTACCTTCTACCTTTTGTATCTTTTCGCCATTTATAATGGCTACTTGTACTATTTCTCCATTTGTAATGGCTACTTGTACTATTTCTCCATTTGTAATGGCTACTTGTACTATTTCTCCATTTGTAATGGCTACTGTACTATTTCGCCATTTGTAATGGCAATCGTGCAGCTTTTCAACAAATTTCACCATTATAAATGGCATTTGTTTAGAACTTTGCAGAACATGTCAGATTTTGCCATTTTAAATGGCGAAATCTCATAATTCTCCAATAGCAATGGCGAAATTTTACATTCCTAATGATTGGATCTGATTGGATTCTGATTATTCTTGAAAGTAGCCTGACACCACCCTATAGTTTTAAGGAATTCGCCATTACTAATGGCAATGGCATTACTTGTGCAACATTTTTGAACCCAACATTAGTTGTGATCATCATTCCAATATTAGCACTATTTCAGCAAAAAACTCCCTCCTCCTCCCTCTTCTCTCCCGTTTTTCCTGCCACACATACATAATCCTCCATCCTCTTCTCTCCCGTTTTTCCTGCCACAGCCCACGCCACAGCCACCTGCACCTTCATTGGCCCCTCTTTCAATATCTTAACAAAAACCGAACACACACCTGAGTGAATCATATGATCCACAGAGATCTTGGAGGAATAACAATGGAGTTGTGATGATGAGGGATGACAGCTTGACATGGGTTTAACCAAGTCAAAAGTAAAACTAAACAAAAATTATAAAGAGTGTTAATAAACAAGGGTATTTGGTCATTTAACATGGACTTAGCTGAGAAATTTAACTGATGTTTGGGCTGGGGACCAACCGAGTTCATTTTTTACAAGTTTTGGGACCACACGTGTAATTAGTAAACCACTAGGACCAAGTCTACAATTTTTGAAAACCACAGGGACCAACCAAGCATTTAACTCGTTTGTTTTTAGGTAATTAACTAATTACCCATCCTGACCCATCGTCAAGTTTCAGCAAACCCATCCGGACCCACGAAATTCCTTTTATAATTTATACCCCGGACCCATTAGGAAATAATGTACAGCCCATAACAACCCATGGCCTTAAATTAAAAGTCCATTTGAACCCATTTTTAAGTGGGTGGGTTTAAATTGTCAGGTCTAGTTTAGATCTATAGTGAGCTCAATACCCAATTTCATTAAGGCGTAAGGGCACGTTTTTTCGAGCTCGAACAGGGTACACGAATTCTCAGGGCCGGCCTTGTTTCTTTTGATAACTATTGAAGCAAACATACATCACACATGGTTCAAGATGAATAAGATGAATGATTTGGCTAGGGAGAGGTAGCATATTGCTTGAATGATGAGATGTGATCTGAACAAACACCAGACTGACTGTTAGACGCGGTACAGTAAGAATGAATTCCTTCATGTGAGCTCCAACATGAGGATAACTATATGTGTAAAAGCGAGATAGAAAAGTGTAGATAATCTGACTATTTTTTCCATTCATTAAAGCGAAGGAAAAGGACAAAAAAAAACTGGATATTAACCGAAAAATTTGACCAGATTTTGTTTTGGATGAAAATGGCAACAAAATTGAAACAACAGGGACCCGGATTAAAAAAAGTTTGAGTTTTGGACTTATGTGACAAAAATGACCAAACCTCATGGACCATTTTGACAGTTTACTTTTAAAAAAAGTTACAATCTTATATTTGAAATGCAATCTTTTCGTAGAGGGTATATTTGACACAAATTGTCTATATAGTATAAATGCTATGGTAATAATAAACAATAAAGTATCGTATAGACTCCTTATACATCATCTCATTAAGTTATAAAAATCAATACAATTTATAAACAATCTAAATCTATAAAAGCTGCAATTTATAATGTAGTAAACATTAGAGACAAAAGGAGTTATTCCTATTCACTTTTGGCTACCTTGTCTACAAAATGGCATTTGAAAGTAGGTGTAATGTCATTCTCAAGTCAATATTTTGGCTTTCCGACTCTTTTACCTTAAGTTTGTCTCTCAAATAATCAAAAGTAAGGTATCCAATAAATTGCGCACGTCCCCTTTCAATCAAGTAATGTACTTAAGTGTTACCTCATCACAAGTTTCCAAAAGCCAATGGATAAAAAAATGCAAATTTAGGCTTTATTTTTCCCTACATTTTAACCTTTTTTTTTCTAAAATATGAAGATATAATTTGTTGATTGCACAAAAATGTATCGATTTTATCATTGATTAAAATTTTCAAGAAGTATATTTTTGACATAACATATTTTCACCACCTATTCGGATTGCCTATCTCACAACTAAAAATACAAGAAAAAACGCCTCTTCTTAATTCATTTCTCCTCCCTTCTTACATAATCTGTTCGACCCATCACACGAATGAACCATCCAAAAACGCTTAAAAACATCAAATAAGTAACCGAGATAAGATTTAGGTAACCGAATAAGTAAAAATATATATATATATATATATATATATATATATATATATATATATAATGTTGATATAGGAGAAAACAATACATACAGTTGCACAAGTTCAGGCATTTAGTTGTAGATAGGCCTATCAAAATATCTACATATCTTATCTATGTGAATTTTATTTAACATCCAATCATGTTAATTTGTCTCATTTGTTTTGTATATTTATGTTGCAGTTTATATACCGGATCGATAGCTAAACAAGCACCACGGGCTTGTTACAATGAGCTCACCAATTTTCTTATTCACAAGTCCTTGGCCGATCCTTCATTATTTATGTACCAAAGGGACAATCAAGCTTTGCTACTTCTTAGTATATATGTCAATGACATTGTCATTATTGGAAGTGATAATATCTTTCTACAAAAGGTTGTTGACACTAAAATGGTGTATTTTAGTATTAAAAAATTATAGAAGTTGTAAAAACTGTTTGAGGTAACCATTAACCAAACTGGATAAATGTAGAGACTTAGAAGTAGTATTAGAAGGGTCTCCAAGTTAGCCAGTAAATAAATAAATAAATAAAAACCATTAACAAAAACCAAATCAAATGAAAGTTAACTACCATTCAAAAAAACGAATAATAACTGACCTTTCACACAAGGGCAATTGTAGAGGTTAATAGACTTTTAATTTTGTTTTATATTTTGCAATGTTTGAGTTTGAGAGTTAAATGTTAAACAGGGAATAAAATTAAACATGACTTATATATTTTGTTGTGGCACACTTATTACCATGTCATGTTTCGAGTTAATCTGTATAATGTTCATTTGTGAATACTAGTAATGCTCTAATGACTTAGTAACAATTTAAACAAGTGACTTCATGTAAAAGTAATGCTCTAATGACTTGGTAACAATTTAAACAATTGACTTCATTTAAAAAAAAATATAGTTGTTACCTTTTTAATTGTTTTTGTCTTTTTTATCTCAAACTCCTCGTTTATATATTTAGCTTCAGATTAGATGAACCGAATGAAAAGAGTTGAAGAATGAGAATGTAGTTGAGAGTAATTAACAAAGTTGATGGAAATGAAAACTTTTAAAGGGTTCAAAAGTGAAAATTGAGTTCACTACTGAAATTAAAGTTTAAACTAAACAAATTTTCAAACTTTTACTATAAAAACTTTAAAAAAAAATATTTTTCTCTTGAATTCATCTAGTTAGACTCTTTTATGGACCCCTTAAATAGGTTAACATATTATTAAAAATCCGTGTTCAGGTTAACATGTATATCTAGTAACGAGACCTATTTCGTTACACCATTTAATAAATGGGCATATTAGTCGGTTGATTATGTTCATGTTGTGTTTAGTGTTCATACAAGAATTACCGGGCTAATGTTCATGATGGTTAATATACTTCTTTCACACTTGCACGATATATCCCTATAATTAACGGTTTAAAGTTTAAAAAGGTAATGTATTATTCCTCTCCACATGCTTGTTGGCTTTGTATAAAGTTTTACCCAATCATTTTGACTTCAACTCCACACAAAGTAATCTAGACCTATAAATTCCCACATTCCCTCTTTATCACTTATCAAACAAACTTTTTTATCCCACCATGGCAGTTGATGTTTGTTCTTCCTCCGAACCCTTCATAAGCCCAAGAATCTCTTTCTCCCATGATCTCAACAACCAATCATTCGAAACAACCGCCGTTAGTTCCACCGTTGCCACCATCACCACACCCTTTGATTTTTGTATCACTCCAAACGTTACGTTGCCACCAATCATATCCGCAGATGAGCTATTCTTAGATGGTGTACTCCTCCCTACCCAAATCAAGAAGCCCAAAGCCGCAGTGTCAGTGTCAGAAAATGAAGTCATGGATGTCCATAGAAAACGTCTCAAAGAACTATTATCTGAAAACGACGATAAACAAGAAAAATCTTCATCAAGATCATTGTTTTGGAAGTTTACACGAACTACAAGTTTAAACTCTAGTAATGGTACGGGACCAAAAAAGTTGTTTAGATCTTTATCGTTAAAACGATTGTTACATAGTCATCCGACAATACTAAATCCAAGGGGAAATGAGGATATGAAGGTTATAAAAAAGTCAAATTCACGAAAAGAGCCATTGTCATCAAGCTGTTTTAGTTCGATTCATGTTGATACACCGGTATCTTTTGGTTGCAATGGTAATGATTCACGTCGGCGGTCGCTAACAAGGAAGGATTCCGGTGGTGGAGTTCAAATCAATCCTGTTTTGAACATTCCACCGGCTAATATGAACTTGTTTGGGTATGGTACTTCATTATTTTGTAAGGGTAAATCCAAAAACAAAAACAAATAAGTTATTATTTCTTGTAACGTTCTTTTTTTGTAGATGTATATTCTTGTTAACCTACATGCATAATATCTATTTCACTCCCATTTTTAATATATTGATAATTAAACTTTAAACATTAAGTTATGCTATCCAATATTTGAGCAATGCAAATAATATGACCAAAAGCAATTTTAACTTTTTTAATTCGGTAAGCGTTCTAAATAAATTTTGGTAGGTCTTACATTAATAATAACTAGTTTCGGAGCCCACGCTTTGCAGCGGGGCCGTAGGAGGGTGCTGGTGAGGATGCATCTGTTACATAATATATCGATGATTTATTATAGACCATGCATGCTTTAATCTATACAAGCGTAAAAATAAGCAATCGTATGGTTAAGCAAACATCTTTAGAGTTAAAAGTTAGCCTTAACTATAATCAAGTAAGTAAAACAATAAATAAATTTGTTACTTGGTATATTAAAGGGTTAATTTAGACCATGTAGGCTTTAATCTAAACGATGTTAAATATGCACGCAACACAACTAAATAACATCTTTAGAGTTAAAAGTTATCTTTAATTATAATAAGTTAAATAAATAAATAATAAGTAAAATAGAAAAAAAAAATTAACTTATAAAAAAGATAAAAGAACAAATATTTGTTAAAAAATGAACTTTATTAAACTTTAAGTATCATATGTTAACTCTATTAAAGTTTAGGGATTGAAACGTAAACCGTTCATTGGAAGAGAATTATTACTAAAAATCTTATAAATTTTTTGGGTTTATAACAAAAAATTTATTGAAGTTCAGGGGTCGTATGATAACTTTATTAAAATTTAGGATTAGAAATGTAAGTTATTTAAAGGAAAAAAAAAACAACAATATTGTATCCCTACAAACAAAAATCAAACCCATAAATGTTATTATATAGAATCACTAAATCTTATTATATTGAATTAACACTGTTCACAATTGCAAATGTTAATATATAGAACTAGTACAGGTACTCCGTGCTTTATAACGAGAACTCGGTTGGTATCGTTTTGGTATCGTTTTGCTTCTTTAAGGTATCCTCACTCGCTACAATAATCGAAAGAAAAAGCCCAAGTCTAGAATATTTTTGAATTAAAAGAACAAAAAGAGTAAACCAATAAATAAAAAATATATTCCTATAACTAAATATAAAACTTTCCTAACAGAGATTTATGGAAATGTATATGTATATGTTATGTTTGTATATTGATAAGATTTGTAATAGAGTTATACAAATCTTGCTATTGATGTTTAACTTCGTAATCTTTTTACCGAAGCAAAAATTTCAGCGAATATGTTTGTGAAACTTTGTTGAATTTCCTAACCATTGACCACAATTGGGTGCTGATTAGACTTGTGTTTGTTGAAAGACTTTTTGACAATCATCTTGGAAGGGGGTTATTTGAATATAAACTTAAAATGCAAAACATAATAAAATTTTTATCTATATTGATAAATAGATCGATAAGAAACGTTGCATTATAGCCTAGTGGTATCTTGGGGGTGGGATAAGATTTATGACCATTTGGTCATGGGTTCGATTCCCACAAAGGGGGTTTTTCCCAAATTTATTGGGTTTCCTCCTGAATTGGTGTATAGGCATTATTGCCTAGTGGAGATGGATATGATCGGGTGGTTCTGCTGGTGGCACGATGATACTCCAGTGGTCCGTCAGTGATCCAAATTTGCCGTTCAAAAAAAAAAGAAACGTTGCATTAGAACCATTATTAATTTGATGATTCAACCCGATCATAAATGGTGTTACTACATATCAATTATTATAAACGTGTGAACATATATGTGTGTGTAATGTCTTTATAAAGCATTTTCAAAAGAAAACAATAATAAATGGTTATGTAAAAGCTTGGTTGTAGCTATAGATCGTATAAGTGGTGGAAAAATGGCAGAGATAAATTCATAACATGTCAAAGATTTCGAGAACAAAAGAACACGTTACCTTGTTTTAAGGTGAATTCTCATTACCATTCTTTTCCTTTTGAAAATGTGTTCCTTGCTTTAATAATTGCATGTCCTGTTATATCAAGATTGAAATGCCTCCCTTTTCTTCTTTGTCTTTTTGTATGAAGTTTTTAAAGAGAAAATCGCAATATTTCTATCGAGTCCAAAAAGCGCATTCTAGGGTGAGTTACAAGCATTTTTATGTTTTTCTTCATGTTTCGTGCATTTTATTTTTGGGTTTGTGTTTGGCCCATGGCCTTTTTATGGCTCGTTTAGAATTTATGTTCTTATCTAAGTTTTTGTCATGTAATTTGGATGGTCGTCTATCAATTTTTCAATGAACATCCTATCATTTCAAATTATATGCCCTTTTAGACGAATTTGAGGGTTTGGGAAAATTTATCACGGGTATCCTAAGAATCAACGTGATCAATTCGTCGTTATAGTTTCACACACCACATCACAAAGCTTAGCTTTATATGGAAATAAACACCTTTATATCACCTGACAAAAACTATTTTTTAAATCTTATACTGAGACACATCAAGGGAAAAACTCTAAGAGAGAAAATTGATATTGATATAACATTTAATATCTAACCTATTACATCAATCCTTCTTCTATTGGTAAAAGTAAATTTGACAACTTAAGTCAAATTTAAAAAACAAAAACTAAAATTCACTACCTAATAACCAAACTAACTTTTACACAAATCAAATCCGTGTGTTTACCATCAAGAGAAAATAAACTAGAAACTGCTAAACTTAAGGAACCGTTAGTGTTTGAATCAAGATTTCAGATGATAAATACGGGTCCAACAGTTGTGACAAACCGTGTATGACAGTTTGTCATATTATCTACACATGTTTTAATTTCGGTGCTACGAAAAACCGAGCGAAAACGATCCGTTCGATTCAAATTCAATCCGAGCATGAGCATCACTTTTGTGCTCGGTTTTGCAAATTCGATCCGTTCGGATCGGATCGGTTGTAATTCAATCCGAGCACGAGCAGACCCTCGATCGGATCGGATCGACTCATTAACACCCCTAATTAAAACGTTTATGTCCATAACGTACATCTAGACAAAGTGAAAAATATGCCCGTTTTATGTTACCTAATTTTCTTTTTTCATCTACCCATGTCCAACTGCTCGAATTATACTGCTTGCATTAAGTAACCTTGCATTACATACCAAATTTATTTGATCTAGAAAACTGTGTTAGACAAATATTATCTTTTTAATAAAAATAGGGGAAGAAGATTATAACTGAAGAAGCAAATTCATGAGTCTAGAAATATATTTCAACAAAGTAAGGATTGCTGAAGAAAATTCGATGGGCCTCGAAATCCACTTCATATAGTGAAGAGTTACTGAATCATATAACTAATCAATATTATGTGGTATCTAGGTATATCAAAGTTGTTAGTTAAAAAAAACTAATTCGTATTACATACTTACATCGTATTTTTTTTCTAAGACAGGTCTTTTGAAATTGGCCCAAGGCCTTTTTGAGCATCAATCGCCTATTTAATAATGGTTATCAAGGCCCATTGTCACGGAGTTATATCTTTAACTCGTGTGCGGGCTTAAATCACCGTCTAAGTAAGTTTTGCCGACTTAGTGTCATTGGGTTTTGGTTATGAAAGTCTTTGAAGGGAAAATTGGATCGCAAGAGTGTGGCTTGTAATACTTAAACACAAGTATATAAGAGAAAAGTTGTGTACAAAGAAAGTTTACAAGAGTGATTATGTTTACAAGTGTTTGAGCATGTCTCAAATGAGACCCCATCATACCTTTTATACTACTTGGTTAGCTATCTAGTGAACACTCTTTACAAGAGCTCTAACTTTAATATCTAGATAATTCAAATATAATGATACTTTACTAAGTTCTTACAGTACTCTTGATAGATTTTTAAGGTTGATTTGACTAGTCTTTTCTAGCATTTTCTAGGTCTTTCTTGGCTGAATCTTGGTCATTCTAGTGTCCCCAAGTTGCTGGAAAAAACGGGATGTTCCGAAGTCTTACGAGTGGCTCCTGAAGCGACTAGATGGCCCCGGAAAGTTCTAGAATGCTAAAATTTTATGCTGAATTTTAGTGGCGTGACACCATGCTAGTGATGGTACAATACCGTTTGGACTATGAAAATGTGATATGCATAAAACATGAGTTGCTATGTTTCATGTTCAACCCAACTTTGAATCAGATGTATTGCATTGAATTGAAGTT